>NC_056743.1:660986584-660996584 GCF_019279795.1 Protopterus annectens | reverse complement strand
ATATATATATATATATTTACATATCTATATACACAAACACACACACGTGTGTGTGTGTGTGTGTGTGTGTGTGTGTGTGTGGGGCGATGTATATGAATACATGCATATGTACATGCATACACACGCACACTCACCCACTCCTGGGGCTTGTATCACTATCATTTGCTAATGCTTTCATTTGTTAACCAAGACAGATCGATTGAGCCAATGGCCCAATTTCATTAGAGATCTGGAGAAAAAAGCTCCCAGTATACAATTTACAATATGTAAGCATTTGGCAATCACATATATTACCAACAAAATGTAAGTCTGCATCATAGTTGTAGATCAGGCTGTTGTAAAAAACAAAATGGAATAGTGTATGCATGGAGACATACTTAAAAATTCAGACAGCGAAGTAAATGTTTTAGAATTTATGTGTATTCATTAGCCATATTTACTAAAATTACCTATTATAGATATAATGTAATTGGCTTATGCTCTGGAATTTGGCAACATTTTTCTGCAGCTTTGCACAGCAACAAATAGCCAGCTTTTATATTTGTACAAAATGTTACTTCCAAACAAATGTGAAAGCTACATATCTGATTTATTTTTGTGTCATAGCATTCACTTGCATATACCACATTCAGGCAAACTTCTGGAATATGGACCTCCTACCCCTCATATACACATGCACACACATGCGCAGACAGACAGACAGACAGGCACACACACACACACACACACACACACACACACACACAAACAAAAAGCCATTTAACTAAGTTATTGTATGTAAGAAAAAATATCAGTTAATATAGTAACACTATAGTAAGTATCCCAGGGCTTTTTAAATGTAAGTTCTAGCACCTATCATTACACCGAATAAATGATTTAAAAACAGAGAATGCCTTGGTGCATGTGGCATACGTTTGGCTATACCTTTGGTATTGTGCTGCTATACGGACAAGAAGAACGCAAGGAAAAGGAATGGCTGTGGAATTTACAATTTACTTCACTTTTGGAAGACAGTCCTGAGCAGCAACACACACTGTTGTATGACAAATCCCTTGGTCAGGTAACTGGCTATCTACAGCCACTTTCCATCTTGTGAATGTTTTTGAGAATGAGAAAAGGAATCAGTGGATACAAGGAGTGAAAGGATACACTTCTGAGCATATTATTGTGATCACAGATTGAATTACATGCAGAGAAACAGTATACCATAGCAACTGACGTCCTGATGTGTGACGCGGGAGAAGTTTATTTTATTCCCATGTGCTTGGTTACAGTACCATTTCCTTAGTTGAAATAACGCCATTATCAAGTAATTTCACCTCTTAAACAAGGGAAATTGAAAAGAGTGGACTTGCATGAAAATAAGTCTGTGAATGGGTCTACCAGTTAGATGAGCACCTGAAGCGCTTTATCTGGGCCCAATATTTTCAGTCACTGTTTTTAGGGGTATCACCTAGTGCAACAATAATTAACAGTAGTAGTAAATGCACCCTGGCGAGACATGAAACGATGTAAAACAGATTTACAATATGTCTGGAATTATAACTCTCAGACACACCAAAAAGTATTAGGCATTTTATATTTTAAAGAACATTGTATGATTATGGAAAATCTGATCTGTCTGATAAATGGAGGTAAAAGAGATTAAAAAGGCAGAAAAAGCATTTTAACTTGAATAAAGATGAACATGTTGCATTGCATGAATTCAGATTTTATATGGCTTTGCATATAATAAAATCTGATAAGAGAGACAGTGTAGTGTTTTTGGACGCATGTAAATATCCAAACAATATGAAAGCTTCATTCCCCTGTAGTTCTTTTTATAGTATTAGTTTTCCTGATGAAATGATGGCAACTCATAAGTATGTTCACATCTTTTTGAATGATGCAGTGTTACAATGGCAAAGTTAAGTAGACGTTTACATTTTTGTTAAGTTTGCATCTCAAACTGGTCTTTATTATGTAGACGAAATTTCAAAACCTCAGACGCAGAAATGCAGGAAATCAAAATTGCTATTGTGGGGGTTGTGCTCCCCCACACCCCCTGCTAAATATATATTCCAACTCCGAGATCACACTACAGTGATGAAAAGGCAAATTTTCTGATCTTCACTGTACTGTGATCTCACAATAGCGATTATGAAGAACGACATTTTTGACTTCTAAGCCATTAGAGATTTAGATTTTTTGTCAATCTAATAGGGACCCTCTTAAACCACACACAATGTTTGGGATTTCCAAAATTCATAACAACATAAAGCCTCCTTTTAAACACTTTGTCTTAGACAATTGGTCTAAGACAAAATCTTTGTTTCTTTCTGTTGATAAAATTGCAAAAATAAATAAAAACAGGTCAGATAAGTTTATATCATATTTAAGACTTTTAACACTTTGCATTTGCAAAAAGTGACTTGAAGAGTTGATGATATTTTAATCATAGTAGGTGTTATCAACCTCTGTACAATGATTCCGCGTGACAAGGGCTTAGAAATGTTTCTAGAAATTGCTGTGCATAACAGTTTGGTTAATGCAGGAATGCTAGACATCATTTGTATACTGTTACTTGCTAATAACAATTTTTATTTTAATAAACAGTAATATCAGGCAAAACAAGCATCATTGGAGGCAGCCGTAGGCCTTATTTATGCCAACATTACAATTAATGAATAGTAAAGGAACTACATCCTTAATTCAGAATATAGCAGTAAAACATATTTATTGTCATTATCTAGAGAGTTTGTTTTTATATGGACTGGAAGTGTAAATTAAATACATTTGTGAGTATTTTAAATGCAACTACTGTTTATTTAAGGTTTAAAGCCTCATGGCGTTTTGATAAAATTACTCTTACAGATGTCCTGATTTACAAAGATAAAACAATTTTGCAAGTTTTTTCCACTGTACACAGAAAAGTTACTTTTGCTAATATTGTTTTGTCTTGTACTTGTAAACACCCCAGTTTTAAGAGAAACTTTGTGAATGGGATAACTGGTATGTGCATTTAGGAGTGACTACAATGGATGACCATTTTTATATGAAGCTAAATTTATTTCAAAGTTGTTTGTTGCAGTGCATAATTAAACAAATAAGTGAAGAGCTGATTTTGTCCAGGAGTGGCACATTTAAACCTACTTTAACATCTGTAAAGGTAATAGATAATGTTAACTTA
Organism: Protopterus annectens; assembly: GCF_019279795.1. NCBI lineage: Eukaryota > Metazoa > Chordata > Ceratodontiformes > Protopteridae > Protopterus > Protopterus annectens. The sequence continues at coordinate 660,993,415 of NC_056743.1, read as the reverse complement.
GATGAAACTGTTTCATAGATGAGACTTTCATTTTATGAAAATTTCTGTTGACAAGTTTAATTGTTTTGCATTGTGCTACAACCCTGATGCTTCTGAAATTAGAAACATTATACGCAACATATAAAGATTTAGAATGAAATTCTGGTATTTTCATTCTGTGAGTAATTTACCTGGTTTCACATATAAGATAAGGGATAATTTAAAAAAAACTATATATTATGGCAAAAGACACCTGTACAATTTTTTTTGTTAATGCCTGTTGTTTGTACAAACACTGTAGGTTCAATGATTGTGGATCTTATGTGACAGTGCATGGGTATGAAAAATGCACAGCCCCAAAAGGTAGATACAAATGTATCTCTGTGGGAGTTGTTTGCCAAAAGAATGCAGTGCATTTCATAAAGACAGAGCCGCACGACATTTTCAACAAAAATAAATTAAAGATTAATAATGCTGTTTTAAAAGAAGAAAAGAAACACTTGTTTAAACATTTATATTCTTTGATTGTTGGAAGATTTCCATTTTATTACATTATGCCAATGCTACAAAACTGAGGGGAGGTGATTGTGAAACACTGCTAGACAGGTAAGAAGATGAATAATAGTTGAGGTTTAATGTCACTGCTTTTCTCAGAATTAATGATTGCACTTCTTTGAAAGCTTTCTTAAGTTAAAGGCAACTAAATTCAGGTAACAGTATGTTGTATTGAGATTGTTAACTTAAAACTTAACATATGCATTTGCTGTTTTTTTTTTTTTTTTTTCCATTTTTTATTTGTGATTGGGTGTAAGCATGTCTTATGAGTTTTTAGTACTTTAACTCGCTATTTATTTTCAGCTTTGTTCTGAAGATTAATAACAAAAACTCTTAACTATATTAAAGTTCTTAAATTCAAAGTACTGTTTCTTGTGGTATTTCTTTTTTTGGTTTATTGATTTAATAGACAATGTACAAAAATCATATCTATTTATATCTGTCTATTTTTCTATCAAATTTTATATATATATATATATATATATATATATATATATATATATAGAATTTCTATAGAAAAATAGATATATAAAACGTGTTTACTATCAGAATCTCAAAAATTTAAAAATATACTGTTTGGAACATCGAATGGTAAGGTCTAATCCCTGCATATAAATTAGGTGAAAATGTTCAATCTGATGAACAAATTCAGCAGATTTGACATTTTCACTGAATATGAAATGTGATGTTTCTGTATGAGCTCAGGTAAGTGTCACTCCCACACTTCACATCATGTTTTTTCTGGGAGGGCAAGCACCCCTGCACCCCCACACCCCTTTCTAACTATATATTCCAACAATGAGATCGCACTACAGTGAAGAAAGGAATGACCATTACAATCTGCACTGTACTGCAATCTCTGTTCATTACATCCAGCTCATATCTGCAAATGCACAGTGACATTTGCTGATATGAATTATCAGTCATATAAAACAAGCAAGTAGAGCCAGCAGTTGAACGTGTCTTCAATAGTCCAAAATCAGCAAGCAAAGAAAATCAAATCACGAACATCCACACCGAAAAGTTTATTGTAATCACTATTGTTCAGTTATTATATATACACTGCCAGCCAGTCACATCACACAATCAATAAGTAAATAAATAAATCCATTTAAAGTTAAAACACTTCATTATAAAATATAAAGTTTATAAAATATAAGACTTTCTTCTAAAACTTTTATGAAACATATGACTGTTTAAACTTCAAAATTGGTTTAATACTATTAACCTTATTAAGGCCAGGAGGCATATTTGCCTAAATAAATTGATCCATTTATATTCAGCCCTTTTAGTTACATTAATAATATCACCCCCCTCTTTGATTCATATGCATTCTTTGAAGTACTCTAAACTTAAAAGTGTGGTCAGTCCCATTCTCCATAATATGTTTACTTAAAGCATTGGTATCTACCTCTCTAAGAATTTCAGATAAATGCAAGGCAATACTTTCTTTCAACCTACAATTAGTCTTCTCTATGTAGAAGCATGAGCATATCTCACAATTTGCTAAATATATAACATTTTCACTTATACGTGTCGCAAATGTTCTAGAAATGAACTTTGGTCTTGAGAATAGGATGTATAAACTCAGTGTCAGTGTTAATATATTTACAATACACAGTGTTGTATCACGGAACTGTCCTCTTAATATGGACATGAGCTGTTTGTTGTCTTAACATCCTTATAACACAAGAGCTGTTTGTTTAGGGCAGATATGCCTCCTGGCCTTAATAAAGTTAATAGTATTAAACCAGTTTTGAAGTTTAAACAGTCATGTTTCATAAAAGTTTTATGGGAAAGTCTTATATTTTATAAACTTTATATTTTATAATGAAATGTTTTAATTTTAAGTGGATTTATGTATTGCTTGTGTGATGTGATTGGCTGGCATTGTATATATATATATATATATATATATATATATATATATATATATATATATCTATATATATATAATATGATTGAACAATATTAATTTTATTAATTTTGAGAAAGAGTATTAACTTGAAAGCTAGGAACCAAAACAAAAATAACTGCAACACAAAAATGAACCAAACCAAGAATACAGTACCACAAGAACTCCACCAGGATGGTAATACAAACGTTTAGTGCACACTTTCATCGGGTTATATCAAAAGACTTCTTCAGAATAATAAATAGCCACATATACAGCCATTAAATACAATCCCAAGATAAAAACACATGACGTGCTCCAACCCATTAATTAACAACAGACTTTCTTAGTTTAAAAACCTTAGTGAAAATGTATTTTATAAAAAGCACATATATATAAAAAACAACTAAAGAAACATTAAACAAATATGACTGAGTAAACTTTGTAAATGTTTACTACCCTTAGGTTACAAAACTAAACAGCATATGAACGCAACCTAAGAAAACTGCCAGTACTGATGTTGTCATTAAGTCCTTGGGGCGGGACACAAGCATTCAGTTTAATCTGCCTGCAGAGTTCCCTGAACTCTAAGTAATCTTCCCAAGGGTCTCCCCTAGAATCTTTCTTAAACCCTTCAAGAACTGAAAAAAGAAAACAATGTGACAAGTGTTTTTCAATGTGCTTGTATAAAGCATTGTTTCTATTAACAGTTTTTATGTTCCTGTAATGTTAGTAGATTCTAACTCTAAACGTCTTTTTAGTTTTACCAATGTAGAAGCAATTGCAGTGTTGACATAGGGCAGCATAGACTATCCCTACAGAGTTACAGGAAAATTTCCCTTTCGGTTTAATAGGGATGTGGTTAATTTTAATGTGGTCACAATTCAAAACCAGGTGACACTGTGAACAACCACATCTTCTAGTCCCAAAACTAGCAACATTGCTATGATTATCACGCTCATTTTCAAGGAGGTGCTTTATACTAGAACCTTTTTTGAAAACTATCTTTGGCATGAAACCCAGCTTGTCCAAAAGTCCTGGGTCACTAAAAAAAAGCTGCAAGTTTTTTTTCAAAATCACAAAAATACTATTGTGATCATTTGAAAACCTAGCAACAAAGGTGCATACATACTGTGAGGGGTCAGTTTTCTTGTTATTACACAAATCACTTCTATCAGTCCCCAGGGTAACCCCCCCCCCCCGAATAGGCAAAATGCTCTGGTTGTTTCTTTTGGGGATGATATCTTTATGTATCTTAGATACCAAGTTTAAAGGGTACCCTCTGGCCAAAAACATCCCTATAAGTGTATCACACTGTAAAAGGAAGTCATCCTCAGTGCTGACCATCCGGGCAATCCTCACAAATTGTCCTTTTACAATACTTTTCTTGAGGTGTTCTGGATGAAAGCTTTACAATAAACATTTTGGTGTGGACGTTCGTCCTTTAATTTTCTTTGTTTGCTATCAGTCATTTAACATTTGGCAACACGGGAATTGACTGACAGGCATAATAGCTTTTGTTTTTTTTAAACCTTGCCAAGGCATTTGACACTTTGCAACACATTATTATTATTAATTTAATCTGTAATAAAAGCTCATATACCATAAGATGAATGAGTCTTACAAAAGTTTAACATCCATAATGGGGATTAAATGGTTTCTTCTTATGAGTTACTTAAATCTTTATCAGAATGCAATTACACAGCCAAATCAGCTTCATTTAAGTAAAATGCAAAAGCCACGTGGTCACAAAGTAAACTCCAATCACACTCACACAACAGTAAAATATATCTAAAAAGGTTTCCACTTCATTTAAGCTACATTATTTTTAAGTGTCTGCTTTTAATGCACATTAAATATTCAGATGTTCATTAAAGTGTGGTGGAAAATTAGCTAGTATCCTATGTTGCTGAAAAGTACTTGGACATTATCATTAGTGATAACCTTTCTTTTCAAAGTGAACACTAGCCATGTTTAGAATAGGGTATTAAGATAAATGGGCCGAGTTTTCTTTTAAATAATAACCTCAAGAGACCCATGAATTATGTTGGAGCTCTCTAAGACCCTTGAACACCTTGTGCTGGAATTTAATGCCACATTCTGTGTTTGTACTAGACCTGAAAATATGTGAAACGTCCAATGACATTTTCCTAAGAGAAATTCAGCAGCAGTATTAATTATAGACTAATAATGGAAAAGTTAAAATGTTAATGATGAAACTTTGATAAAACATCTGAGACTATAAATATGCAGCAATCTAAAAGAAGTTAGACAAGAAAACTCACTTAACCACTACATTAAAATGAACATGTAAATGGACACGTAAGTCAGACAATTTCATTATGGAATACAGTTCTCTTTAAAAAAAATCTTCTTCCCTATGTGTTTTAAAAATAAATTAGACTTGTGTATAGGGAATAAAAGATATGTCCTAAATGTGTTGGAGCCTGCATTCTGTGTTGCTTTTTTGACTTGAATATGTGGTACATACCACATATGATATTATAGGTAAGTAGCTGGCTAGCTGGCCAGATGGTCAGGAAGACAGATAGACAGACTGATGGATAAACAGATGGACAAAATATTTAGCCTGAATATATGTTTTGTCTAGGTTTGCTAAATATGAGTTGTTATAAGCATGTATTAAGTCTCCATCACCTATAGTCCCTCTATGCACTTCTTAACCTTTGATACCACCCAGTTACTCGTAGCCATTAAAGACTCATTCAGCAGGTATTGCACTTCTGATTGAGGCTCCCTGTATGAAATAATGTAGCTATGCTGGGTGCCTGTACAACAATATCTATATCTATGTGGACCCTCCCTTCCCCTTCTAGAGAAATTATCATAGTGATTAAAATGTCTCAAGCCACATGGCATGCTACTGTTTTGCATTAGTCCTTTATCTCAACAACAGCCTGGTCAAAGTCTGTCATAATTTCATAGGTTCATAGGTGTGTACTAGGCTAATGGCCCTGAGGCCTTTACAAACCTAGCCCATAGGATTACCCTGGCATCGTGCCACCTGACCTTAGTTCCCAGTGCCTCTGTCAAGTAGAGCCACTGGAGTGATCCCTGGGGTGAATTTTCTATTTCCCATCCACTCATCAAGAATTCTCTTGAAAAGAGCCTGTCAGGTGCTCTGCTTGACATGTTTGGGATATCTATTCCATAGCATGGGCAGTCTCTGGGTTATGAACCTGTCCCTCTAGCATGTTCTGTTGATTGTGGTAATGAGGTTGCGGTCTCTGGAGTGTGTGGTGCGGAGGGATTGGGATTTCTTTAGATGTAGCATTTCTAACAGAGCTGGCTCAGACATGGCTTTGTAAGTCAAGAAGAGATCGCCTCTAAGTAGGCAATATGAGACAGAGAATAGTTGGAGTTTTTTTGAGTCTGTCCATATAGAACAAATGTTTAAGGCCTAGGATCCTATTTGTGAGGTACTTTTGTGGCCTCTCCTGTTGTTGCAGGTGTTTAGTGAGGTACAAGCCAAATGGGGCATTGTACTCAATGATTGGTCTAATGAGGGAAGAGTATAGGGAGACAATGACCTCTTTCTTCCTGGATGCAAAACCCTTAGTAATGAGATGTGCCACACAGAAGGACTTTTAGACCACAGTGGCAATGTGGTGGTCAAAAGAGAGGTTGCTGTCAACCTGTGTTCCCAGATCTCTTATAACACCTTCTGTGCTCACTGGACTACCAATGATGTGGCAATTCATGGGAACTGGGTTTTTCCCAAAGGGGATGACGACACATTTTTTGGCATTGAGCTTAAGGCCATGGTTCTGACACCAGTCAGTGTCACAGTGAGGCTATTCTGTAGAATGTCAACATCACTTGGGGAGTTAATAATAGCTACTAACTTGCAGTCATCTGTGAACTTTGTCCCTTCGTGTAGGCCTGGACTTCAGATAACTGACTTCATTTCAGATAACCAAACCAAATGAACTGTTTGATACAGATATATTTTAATTTTCTGTCAGTTTTGTCAATGTTTGAGGTAGTTATAATAGAGAAAGGTTCCTGGGGTCTCCTACAAAATAGTACCCTTTGTGGATGGGGTTGTCATCCTTACTGAAATATTTATTAAAAATATGTTTATGCTCTGAATGAAATGGTTCCGACCATCTTGTTGTCACGTGATGGAACCATATACCTGTGCTGCATGCATCCATGTAGTTAACCCTCCTTGGGCCTTCACGCTTAAAACTTTTTCTGCAAGGCCACTAAAAGACAGAACAGAGGCAAAGGGTGGATTAACACCCCATTTTATACATATGATTATTGTATAAGCTGTCACAGCAGTATATTGTGGGAGGCAGTCCATAAAATATGCTATTTAAATGCTGACATTCATCTAATCATCCAGCAGTATTTTCATTGCATACATGCGTAGACGC
>NC_056743.1:660826584-660981584 GCF_019279795.1 Protopterus annectens | reverse complement strand
TGATTGTATTAAATGTATTTTCTCTTTTGCTCTTCTCCCTACACCTTTTTCCTCTGTTTTTATAATTGTGTTTATACATTTCTTTGTTCTTTAATATCTTAATTCTCTCTCATTTATGTTAATTTTTCTACAGCTGCAAAATTTCTTCGAGCGACCCAGGCACGTATCTCCCAAGTTAGGGAATGCTCACCTTCTCCTTGTTCGGGGACATCCTCGTGGGCTTAAGTAATTGGCACAGGCCCTGCAGGCATTCTGTCATGTGGCAGCCTGGAAAGCCTCATAGGGGGCTTCAGAACTTGGCTGAGGATGTGATGGAAAAGTTGGTAGTTTAGAGGATTCAACTAGTTGAGGCTTTGCTGCAGCATGTAGAAGAGAGAGTGTCCCAGGTGGTGCTGACCACTACACTACCACAGGCCCGCACCTCCTCAGCATCTGGGTCTTTTACTGCCCCATCTAGCAATGGAAATGTTTGAAGCTTTGTGGGCTGGGACTCCTGCAGACACTTAAGCCATTCTTCCCTTATCTTTTCACCTGCACTCTTACCTAGTTCGCACCCCTACTAGGGGGTTCTATCTCACTGACAAAAACATTGTGCTCCTCCTCTCCCCTTCTCCCACATTACTATCTTCTTGATGTTTTTCCTTCCTTGTTCCTTTCTTTGTTGTGTCTTCCCTTTTGTAAACTTTCCTATATGTGAATCTATGATTCTATATGTAATTTGAGCTGTACATAGCTAAAGTACCTGCTAATCATGCTGTTTCTCAGGTTTTCATATTACTGGGAGTAGATGTCTATCTTCAGCCACCACGTGGCCACAGTGGTGAAGAAATCCTTTTATGTTGCACAGCTTATAAGTAAGGGCATGGCATCTAAGTCCAAAGATGCCATTATCCCATTGTACTCTACCCTTATCGGACCCAACCATACAGTACAATGCTCACTTTGGTATGTACCTGACCAGGCATATGTAGCAACTAGAGAGACTGCAAAGGTTCCTTACAAAAAGAATACAAGGCATAACAAACCTGCCTTATGTAGAGCACTTTCCCTCTATTCAGCTTCCTATAGATTGCTGAGGGGTGATCTATGCCTGGCTTACAAGACATCCACAAACCCCATACTTATGAATCTCCTACATTTTTGTAAGTCAAAAAAAACAGAAATGCGAGGTCTAGGGATCTGAATTTTGTCTGTGATAAAAACAGAACATGCTGGAGAGACAAATGTGTATCCCAGAGGCTGCCCCTCCTATGGGACAGACTTCCCATCTAAGTGAAGCTGAGTTTATCTATTATCAAGTTTAAGTCCAACCTAGAAAAGTGGATGGGGAATAGAACATTTACACTGTGCCTGGCACCCATTTCCCTTACGGACAGAGGTAGCTTAAATATGCCTGGTCCTCAATGTCCTGTTTGGATGCAGGACATCATTATTCGTTTGGGAAAACTTGACTAGACTTAGAAAGCCCTTTGGGTCGTTAGCCTAGTAAGTCTATGAATCAATGAATTTATAAATTTATCTCCCCCTTTCTATTTTTTTAATGAAACTAGCAGGTTGTCTGCATAAGGATTTCTCTATAGAAAATACATTGAACTCTTTTATTTTTTTTTAATATTAATAATGAAAGCTGCATGGTCTGCAGCTTAACTCAGATATTTTTAAAGTGTCTGTGCATAGCTGTGTCTGTCCATAATATCCAAATATGTATGAGACACTGAAGAAATGAAGAGATTTGGTTCAAAAAATCAGCAAACCAGTCCACAGAAAACTAGATAAAACTATTTATTAAACTGTTTTAAGCGCTTTTCGTAAGCCCGATGGAAAACTTCATCAGAAACAGATGTAAATACAATAAAACTTTCTTTAAAAAGAAACAGATGATTGACATCAACCAACTGCATCACTGACATAAAAAAGCACCTTAAAATTAAAGTGACACCTACCTACAAAAAACGTAGAGCAAGACTTCATTAATGTTTCGACATACCTAAAAGATGTATATTCACAATACTCCGTACTTAAAAATCATAAAACCAACCTATACATCTTGACAGTTGTCAGTGTTACTACTTTGAACTACATGTTCCTTCATCTATGTAAACTTTTTAATTTAAGAATACTACTAATAGAACATGTCATGTATGAGACACTACAGAGTAATACGAGGCTTATGGTTTTAACATACTCCTTTGTATCTGCCTAACCCCTGACTTTAGTTGTTTGACCTAAGTAGGCATGTTTTTTAAAATGCCTTCATTTTTCCTTATTCATCATAAATACACTGCGCTTAGCTGATTTACATATAAGCATTGTGGCTCTCCTTGCACATAAAGCACATAACGGCTAAGTAAATGCCAACTACCGGACTATGAATATCTCCCAAAATGTTACAGTTTTGATTCAGTTATAGCCTATAGTCACTACAGCTGTGTAATACCCTCTGAGTGAATTGGAATTTCATACTCCATGAATGAGCAGCTGCTAAAACAAGGCAGAAGAGTCCCAGTACTGCTACAGCATGCATTAACAATTTACACATTTAAATGTTTGTACTGCTGCAGTGTGCACATGATAAAAGACTACCAGTACTGCTACAGCATGCATTAACAATTTACACATTTAAATGTTTGTACTGCTGCAGTGTGCACATGATAAAAGACTACCAGTACTGCTACAGCATGCATTAACAATTTACACATTTAAATGTTTGTACTGCTGCAGTGTGCACATGATAAAAGACTACCAGTACTGCTACGGCATGCATTAACAATTTACACATTTAAATGTTTGTACTGCTGCAGTGTGCACATGATAAAAGACTACATTTGTCTACTTGCATACTCTCTTACAAGTCACACCCAACTCCTAGAATAATCCCAGAGCAAAGTAGGAAGCAGAAGTAGGGTGCTGTTTCTTTCTTTTGTATCATACATGCACAGGCACCCAACTATGAGCAACTTAGAGTCACTTAACACACTGCATTCCCTTCCATTTATTTGATAGCAAAAGGAAACATTTACACTTTCCAGTCTTCGCTTTTATTGACTTTTATGTTACATACATGCATATAAGTACTTCAAGCTTGAGCAAAAATGGCCTGTTTGCCTGCTAACATTTTACCCTGCTATGTGCCGTCTTCTACTGTTTTTCCTATAGCTGTGCTTTTCCCCTGCCCTTTTTAATTCCTCTGTTGATTCCCAGGTCACTACCCATCTTAGTAGCTGGTTTCATGTGTTCCCAGCACTCTCCGTTCTGAAGTGTTTTCCTGTATGCAAGAGTAGTGATCCATACAGTATCCTGCCTTGAGCACCCCGTGTTTCCTGTTCAGAGCTAGACTTTTGTAACTTTCCAGCATGCTGTATATAATTCCCGTTTTCCTTTCTAATTTATAATGAGATGTGTCATAGTTGCTACCATCTCTGGTTGATTCCATTCATTTATATCAGGTAAGTCTGAAATGAGCACACAGAAGATTATACGGACTCAGGACCAACTTGTGTGTTACTGCAGTAGTCACTTCCCCTACCTCTCCTCGCAATCCTCTGCATCCTGCCAGGTATTCACTCTCACTTCCTACCTCATTTCCTGTGGCTTACTGAAAGCTGCATGTCATTCTTTGTAATGCTTGTCATTCACTTTATTGAGTCATTTTGAGTTGCCCCAAAATATTCATTAAGACTCAATACAGAGGTGATGGCTTACTGAGTCTTAGAATGAGGAAAACGAATTCAAAGCAAACTCCCTGCAGGACCCATGGAAGTGCTTAGAAGAAAATTCTGCTGGTTCTGGTTTGATAAATAGTTTGCAATGCTTTGTGAACTAATGATGATTCAATGTTGTTTGTCTTTTGGCTTTTAACGGTTAGGGGTCGCCACAGCGGCACTCCGGTCCGCTAATGATTGGCAGTTTTTTTTTTTTTTTATGGTGTCGAGTTGCCAGTCCAACCTTCAACAAAGGCATGCCCATTCAATGCATGTCTTTTGAATGCCCACTCGACTGCAGGGAGGACATGCAGACTCCACACAGAAGGCACTCCCAACCCAAGCCGAGAATCGAACAGGAGAAATTCTTGCTGTGAGGCAACAATGCTACCGCTGCACCACCGTGACTATCTAATGATGATTCAATAATATATTAATTTAATATGCCATTATTTAAATGTAATACTATGTTTAATAAGTACTTTTCAATGGGTCTATATTAAAACGTTGAACGCCTAAACGTTGACACCTAACATCGAACGCTTAAAACCGTGAATTGCCAATTACGCTAATTTTTTCCCCGTGAAAAAATTTGCTTGGCCAAAAAAAACCATACTTTATAACCCTAATCAAGTGGGGGGCAGTGCCCCCCACACACCCCCTAACTAAATATACCAACTCCGAGATTGCTCTACACTGGGGAAAAGGGAAAGCAAATTTTTTCCCCTGGGAAAAAATTTGATTGATTGGCCAGTCGCAGTTACCAGCGTTCGATGTTTAGGCGTTCAACAACTTAAACGTTCAACAAAGTAATAGGAACCCCTTTTCAACATCTTTACCTTCAGAGTGCATGCCATTTATTTCTCCCAATTTTACCTGGCACAATAATTTAAATGGCCTTTTATTCCTCACAAAAATTTCAAATCAGGAACTCCTAGTATGTTTATATGTTCAATTATAAAATGTTTAACTACAAAATCACTCAAATGCAAGGCTGTGCTTCTTATTTACCTAAATTTCATTTCATTTGTAATGTAACTTGTACATGTAACTCATAGTATCAGCCTACTACATAAAGGAAGTATACAATCTGTTTCTGATTGCAAGAAAAGTATGTGAGAAAACAAAAATTTTTTTAACTCTTTCAATGCAAGATTTCTGATTATATTTTAGATTTTTCCTTTCCGCCCTATTCCAGAAGCATGCTAGTATTCTTGCTTAAGTCTATAGTCATAAGACGTATATTGCAGTATTCACACTGTAGGTTTTGTATCAGTGATCTGTGAAGAGTGGTGCTACATGAGTATGCAAATCCCATACTGTCAGCATGCATAATAGGATGTGAAGGAATTGCTGTAAACACAGCACCATCGCAAAAGCATAAACATGTTTAATGCATAAGCAATAGGGGAAAGCTATTACCCTGCTAAGGGGCTTTACAGGTATGAATATGAGCTTGATTAATAGACATGAATCTATAATGAGCTCATTTGCATACTGAGCATGTAAATGACCCTGAATTCATACCAGTAAGCAGATGTTTTCAGGGAAAATGCATAAATGCAAAGGGGGATCAGTTGATGCTTGACCATATTTGGACATTTTACTGAAGGGGTCACTTGGGGACATGCATCATTTTGGTCCTTGTGCATATTAGGGTATGTCACTTAAGTGGTCACTTGGGGAAACTTTTTATTTTGGTGCTTGTGCATACCTGGACACACTCATGTAGGGGGTCGCTTGGGGAAATAATTCATTTGTGTGGCAGGGAAGTGCTTGTGCATATTTGGCCAGACAAGTTCATGGATTGCAACTCCAATATAAAAGGTGAAGTATCACTTTTAATGATAGATGTGCATACCACAGTGATGTCAGTCTATGAATTATAAAACCGCCTCATTAGCATACTACAATTTTCAGCATTTCTCATTTGTATCTCACTATTTTTAAGGCCTTTCATATTAGCATAAATGAACTCTGATTCTCACCTTTGCTAAATAATTCATAAGCATGAGAAACACCCCTATAGCCTTTCTGCAACCGACTGTGAATACTAGCCATACTCTATGCCAAAACACACATAACTGGGTTTTGTTTTGTTGTACGCCATGCTACTGATGAAAAACTTTCTTGTACTTGAATTTCATGTATACATTTACATTGTATTGTTAAATGACACACTTGTAAAACTTATACATTTGTATTTGCTGTTTCCTCTGGTAAAATAATATATTTGTCATTTTAAATACTGGTTACTGTGATGCCCCAGCACTGTTCCAGTAATAATAAAAAGCCTCAGTCCTCACCAATGGCAACAGTGGGGGCTGTACTCCCTGGGAGGATGACAAGTACACACACAGTAAAGTGCAATTTTCCTTAAGAGCACACAGAGACTACAGTCTGTCTGGGGCTGGTTTCTCCAGATCCCCAATAAGACTCCTCACTGGCACAGCTATAGAGTTGAGTCCTTAGCCAGGGTTGCAAGCCAAGTCCTCCAACACTCTCTCTGTCTAACCAGTGCTTTGTGTCCCTGCCCAAGTAACTGACACACACACTCATGGAGATTTGTTTTATACACACACACACACACACACACACACACACACACACACACACACACACACACCTGGGAAAGGCTGGAATAGGTTTACTAGCTATGCCCCCTTCTGCCCAGACTATAAGGTAGTTATCGCTGCCACCAAAACCCCTTCACAGCTACTTTTAGGCCCTTAACAAAGGGTGTCCAATCCTACTGTGTAATGTTACTATTAATCCAAATGGTAGTCTGACCAAGAGCAAGACTATTAGGAGTGACCTGCACAGTGGAGCCAAATAAATATGCAAGTACTCTCAGAGCTTAAATATGTCTCACAAATATCAGCCAGAAAGATAGGCTTAAATATATTTAATAATAAATAATAAAAGAACAAGAAAATACTCAGTAAATCATCACAAGAACTTCACAGTTCAAAATCACAGTTGTTGCGTCTTTCGGCTTTTCCCGGTTAGGGGTCATCATAGCGGAACTCCGGTCCGCTTATGATTGGCAGTAGATTTTTATGTACTGAGTTGCCAGCTCTGATGTACAACATTCAACGAAGGTACGCCCATTTACGCATGTCTCCACGCAGAAGACGCTCTAGCTGAGAATTGAACTGCACAACGTCTTACTGTGAGGCGACAATGCTACCGCAGCACCACCACCACAGTTACAGTTCAAAATCACAGTAAATGTTTAAAACAACATTGCAGGACAGTTTCATATGAATACAGAAAACATCTAAACTAATCTTTACTATATTCCTAACTATATCTAAAAGAATTGCTATACCTTAGAGACTTACTATTACAGCAAGGCAAGTACGGTGAATACATCTTCTAACTGAAGTTGTGTTCAGGTCAAAGACAGATAAAAAATGCACAGTCACTCTCTCAGACAGTTCTTAAATTAATATCAAATATTACTGCTGGGATACCTGCAGCATGACATTACGTTTGTCACCTGTCTTCAGTTCCCAGGTTCAACAAGCATTGCTAGAAACTGCTAGCATTTAGCAACTCCCTGTGAAAATGCATAGCCTTTAGATGTTTGCAATGGCTGGAAAACATAAAACACTTACAAAACAATGAAGAAGGCTCCCTAGTTTTAGACATCCTGTCTCTTTGCTGCATTAAAACCATCTGTTTTATTACATGGTTATAAAACAATTTAATTTCAACTATTTTCCTTACGTTTTGCAAGTTAACCTTTTGTGTTCCAGTTCGCACTGTTAAAAATATATACATTTACACAGCTACAATAGTGTATATGCATTTCTGCTCTCTTCCAGTAGGGTACACTGTGGATACATCTGTAAGCTCAGTACTTTACACACACTTCTGTTCCAGCAGTTTGATATACACATAATATGCAGTTCTAATTCATTGGTAACACAAGCATATGACTCATGTTGATGTTCACAAATGGCATATAATTATTTAAAACATTCCAGGTGCTGGGATGGCAATATTTTCTTTTGTGACAGTTACATTCTGTTTGTATCTGTTTATCATTGATATTATGTACAGTTCTGTCTCTCAGCCCTTTCTGTATTTTAAGTTCAGTCTTGGCCTCTCAGTTCAGCCATAAATGAACCAGAAAGCTTACAGAAGTGATTGCAAGACTCAGATTCGATCTCTGCAGCAACGAACTAGTTGTATGATGATATTATTTTTGTAACAATGTTATAAGTTGAGTGCAAGTACTGCTGGTCCTTTTTCAAGCTTCAAATTTTTTTAATTGAAAAATAAATTTCAGTAACACAGACACATAAAAGTATAGCCTTCCCTCTACTTTATCTAGAAACTCTTCCAGCCTTCAGTGGTAGTCTTTTAGGGCTGGGCTTCATAAAAAATGTAGTCAGCATATGTATACTTTGCATTTCCTTATTGTATTCCCTTCTCCTTTGATGCAAGTGTTTAAATACTTCAACCCTTTTATAGTAGTTGCCACAATAACTCTGCATGCAGTAGCAATACCACTACACTGGCTTCTAAGAAAAATTGAAGCGACAATTTCTTAATTTATGAGGAGATTTTCTTTTCCAAGAAGTTTGGCTGCAATGGGAGTAAATGCCTGTAGATGGAGAAGCTTGTGGACCTAGGATCCCACAATATGTTAGATCTTTTCTTTATAGGTAGTCATTCGGCTTTTTCTAGAGTGATACAGTGATTTAAATGTTTGAGTTTGTAATCAGTCGACAGATATTGCAGTTCCTGTACTTTCAGTATAAGTGGTTCAAAAATAGCAAGTTATCTGTTTTTTTTTGTTTCTTAAATGACATCTCAAAGCATACACACACACACGCATAGGAGCAGTACAAATGCAAATGATGTCTACTTACAAGATGCTACAAAATGTGTGGAGCAGTTTTTAAAGCAGATATAATTTCTATATTCAAGGGAAAACAAAATGATGCATTAAATATAAATAATTTCATAACT
The DNA here is from genome assembly GCF_019279795.1 of Protopterus annectens. Taxonomy (NCBI): domain Eukaryota; kingdom Metazoa; phylum Chordata; order Ceratodontiformes; family Protopteridae; genus Protopterus; species Protopterus annectens. Next base: position 660,972,900 of record NC_056743.1, on the reverse strand, counting down.
GTTTGCTACTCTTTCATGCATAAAATCCTCCTGTATTGTTTTGCATTAAAGTCTCTCACATGCCACTGTTTTAAAAACAAACAAAACACATTTTTATAATATCATTATTGTACGAGTGAAAACTCATACTACTGTTGACAAAAGCACCTAAGGCATCAAAACAAAAGAAATTACTCTTGCCAAATGCAAAATTACTTTTGCTAAGAGAGGGAGAATTTTTTTTTTTTTTGGAGAGAGAAAGCATACAAGCGTCCTATGTAGAAACAGTAGTTGCAATACTTCATCCAGTAGTTTTAGACCATGTGCCTGCTTGTGTACCACATTAATGGCAGTGCCCTTAGTTGAAGAGCAATAGCCATTTGATGGAACCGATACAACAGCTACCATCATAATTCCAGTCATCTGTATCCTTGATTAACGTGATTCGTGTGTCCTGAGCTAGTGGACCAGCTCTGAAAGATGCATTTTGTCAGCACCTACCCAGCTGAAATGCATCCAATAATGGCATACATGGATATGTATAACACATTTATGGGTAAAGACCTATGCAGCATAAATACAATGCTTTTTTATTCTTTCATTTTTCTTTTTTTTCTTATTTTAAGTATGCAAAGTCTCAAAGTGAAGTATGATGCAGATTTTAGTTTAGATTAACTGTCATTAATATGATTGTCTGGTTGGCACATTTTAAAGGAGTTGTGGTGCTTGGACCCTGTGTTTCGTTTACCAAATCTCCCCAATGGATTTTTTGCTACTAGTGATCGTAGGATTACATTTTATGGCATTGCATACATTGTTTTATTACAACAGGATATAAAATATGACATTTTAAATTGTCAATATTTTACTTCCCTTTCTCTTAGAACTCCTTATGATGCCAAGTTATTTGTACTGGTGTGGGTTTACTGTATAGCTGTTCACAAGTTTTAATATGTGACTATTTGAATCAAGTTAACATCCTACCAAAAACCTTTGATAAATGGATCATTCCTGGTGATTCTTTTAGTTTTAGAACATGTATCCAGATTTACCTTATTAGCATGTATTAAAGAGCTAACATAATATTCTAGAGATAGTTATATGCCTTTCAGAGATTCAGTGACATTATTTTATTTGATGACAGCTTTAATAATATTAGCGACCATCTACCTATTTTTCTAAAGTCTGACATCACAAAATATCCAAAATAACTGTCAGAGCACTGGGTTCTGGTCCACATTAATCTAAACATGAACAGAAATACAAGACTTGTAAAAAAGTTTTTTTGGGAGGGTACATAAATTCAAGTAATGTAATCATTTATTTGAATTTGTTATGCAATTTTATTTTGAATTTAAAATGTTGGAAGCTCACTTTCTATGTCTGAATTTGAAAGTAAGTATTGTGTTTGTTGGTAGATTTAGAGGCGGCAATTGTTTGAAAAATCTCTGCTTTTACTTGCTGATTGCCTGAACACCGATTAACAATCTCTGTAGACAGGAGTTTTATTTTCCTGTTAGAATAATCTAAGGAAGCCTCGCTGATGATAAGCACTTTCGGGTTATCCAGCTTTTATCCAATAAAGGCCTGTAATCAAGACTTAGTTACTCATATTTTTATTGCTTTTAATTTAATGCATTTAAATCTAAGATTGTAAGCATTCATATTCACATTCCACTCGTAGCTTAGTGGGTGTGTGGCTGAGATACGACTTACCAACTGCAGAAATAACTGAAATGTGGAACAGAAGCTTGGGTGTATTTTTAGATTATGAAAAGATCAAAGGAACATTTGTGATGTCAGTACATTGCTGAGAATGTCTCAGAACCATAAATGAAGCAGTTGATAGGACACATACTGATACTTTTTCAATGGTGAGATGATTTAAAAAAACATACATTACATACTCCTAGATAAACTATCCCAGGTAAATGTCAATCCTTATGTAACAAATTGGTTACCAAATTCATTTACAAATAGAACCCAAGAAAATATGGTGGGCACCACTACCTCCTTCAAAAAGATCTGTTACTAGCAGTGTACCCCAGGAGTTCAGTCCTTGGGCCACTCCTCTTAGGCATTTACTTCTCAGAGGTCAATACTCCTTTTAAGGGTCTATGGCTGACCAAGTTTGTAAACCTGATGCCATCATAAACTCCCCAGATGAACCAAGATTCTCCAAGAAGACCTTTCCCAAACCAGTAGCTCAAAATCATAGACTAAAACAAAATGCCAGGAAATGTCTAGTAATATCCCTTGGCAAGCAAAACGCCCCTTGTAATTATATTACTCTCAACACACTCCTGAAAACTGATCCAGTAGTTAGGGACCAAGGGAACCTGTGCAGACAATGAACCGACCTTCGATCACCACATATCCACTATTGTAAGAGAGTGCTGTTTCACTGCCCAGCTTATCACTAGTAGGATAGTGTCCAGGTCCACAGATGCAATTGTGCCACTATATTCTGCTCTGACCATGGCTATCATTAAATACAATGCCCCATGTGGTATGTACCTGTCCAAACATCTGATGCAACGTGAGCACCTATAATGTTTTCTTACTAAGAAAATCAAGGGCCTAAATCATAAAAAACTATCTAGACTACGTCAAAACCTTGTCCCTCATGTACACAGCCTCACTAGACCCTACTTGTCAGACCTATTGCACATTTGTAAGCCCAATATGGGCATAAATACCCACTGAAAAGATCTAAATCTAACATAAATAGAATGTGTTGGAGGGATAGATAAGTATGCATCAGGAAGAATACCACTTCTTTGGAATCACTTTCCTAGCCACAGAAAACAAAGCACTTCTCTAACACTGTTTAAACAAAATCGGGATGATCAGATGAGTCGTCAAAAATTTCCCCTTGGTTTAGCTTCTTTGTCCTTCATGGATGGATGGATGGATGGATGCAAAATGTAAATATTCTGCTCATCTCTGGGATATTCACGCTTAATATAAGAGGACTAAAAACAAAATGGGAATGGATGGCTAGACTTGTGAATGTTCTCTCTGATCAGTAGCCTAGATAAGTACCTGCAAACCTATATGTTAAAAAGAAGTCCATGGTTTACTTGCATAGATGCAGGATAAGTAGTCATGAAGACTCAGTTAAGAAATTGTGAGGTGCAGCTAGTGGTTTAATAAAATGTAACTTTTAAGGCTAATGAGACATCAACATGCAATCCTAATAAATCTTTAAGGACGCAAAATATGTACTATCTCTCTGCTGCTCTCCTGAGACTGCCTACTCCAAAGTTAAAAAATGTGTATAAATCTCTAAAATGTAACATACACAAGGAACTTCTCAAAAATCCTTGTAGCAGCAGTCTGCCCTCCACTTGTGCCCCACAATATGATCATACCATTTTAAGAATGTCTCAGCTTACTCCCACTAGTTGCAGCTACTATATATTTGTCCTGACATTTTAAGAAGATTTCAGCTTGCACATTTGCCTTTTAGATGATTTCATAGGCAATAAATATTCATAAGAAGTTAATCATTAAGGTAACAGCAGAAGATTGTGCATCATTTAGATATGCAGACAAAGGGAGCAATAAAGAACTATAAATGATAAAAGATACGTTGGACCCACATGGGAAACTGTGTCAGTTGCTGCATCATTGCCAAAGTCATGTAGGAGGTGCATTTCCCTGACACGTCTCCATGCAGGTAATGATTTGTTCAGTGGCAACGCTGGCTAACCACAGCTGGGGGTCATTGGCTCTGCATCTTCCTGTGTAGCATGTTAAAGCAATATGGAAACAAAAAGGTTGTAGTTAATAGGCGCTGTCTTCTCTCAGTAAGCACTTTGGAAAACATCTGAGTAAATTATAATTTCAAGAGCTGCTATATTCAAAAGGTTAACATAAACAAGATGTATCTTATTTTTTCTATGTTGTCAGAGTTAGCGTCATTGAGCCTTATCTGATTACTGGCAATAAAATGATGTCTAGAAAACCAGAATGAATGTCATTGCTGGTGTCTGATCTCTACCCCATGGCTCATTGAGACATATCATACAGAATATACGTATTTGTTTATTATTTATCTTCCATTTGTTAACCAGGTTAGTCTGGCTCAGCTTAGGCTCTTTTTCAGCAGTGACCTGATGAGAAAAGCTCCAGTACAATAAAGAATTTGTTACAATGAAGTACATAATTAAGTAAACAAATAAATGCAAAAATGGTATGAGTTATACAATGAAGAAAAATAAAGATTTCCATTATACATTGTACGGAGAACAAACTTTCAGGAATACAAATAATTGTATGCCATACAATATCAGATTACAGTTATGGCAGGTATGGTCATGTAAGTGACAAGATATAGAGATAGGAAAATAGAAATATCAAGTAGAGTGGAGTATAGTTGGAGATGAACAGGAGGGAGAGAAAAATAGAAGAGAGATACAAGAAGGATCCTTATGGTACAAGAAATTGGGTAATAAGAGTGATAGACATATAAACTGAAATAAAGAATAGGTAGGAATGTATATAATGTAAGCAAATCGGGACAGTGGAAGAGGGGAAGGCTAACCAGAAGGAGTCGGTGATTCAAGTCAGATCTTTACAGGGGAGGTCCAGGAGTTGAGGAGATATTGCTTTAAAGCTAGTTTGAAGTTACTAGACATTTGAAAATATCTGATACAGAGAGGAAGTTTGTTCCAAGAAGTGGTAACACAGTGACTAGAGAGACTTATGGATTTATTAGGTTTGTAGCTCTGACCAACACCTCATCCAAATTAACAAAGTTCCCAGTTGGGGACATAAGGGGAGATGAGGTTTACCAGTGACGGACGGGCTAGGGATTGGTGGAGGATGGAATGAGTCTGATGAAGCTGAGGCAGAAGGAGTTGATTATGGAATTCTAGCCAGATGAGATTTTTTAAGGATAGGCAGTGATGTGAGTGATAGGGGAAGGTAGTGGCAAATCTAGCTATTTTGCTGTATGTTCGAGTTTGGTTGCCAAATTTTTTGGAGGTTAGTAAAGACAGGGGCAGCATATTATAGAGTAGGTAGAGGGTAGACTTGAGCTAGGGACAATTTAGATTCTTGTATTAGGATTTTTTTTATTTCTGTAAAGGAATCCTAGTTTTTGGTGAGTCTTTTTGATGCAATTATTACTGGAGATGTCAAATTGAAGTTTGTTTTCTATGTAGACCCTTAGCAGTTTAGTGTGACAATTGACCTTGATAGTTGTAATGTTTAGTGAATAGACAGGGAGGGTTGATTTGAGGTGTTGGAGGGGCATGGGGAAGAAGAGTAGTAGTTTAGTTTTATTGGGGTTAAGTAGGAGTTGTTGGATGTGAGTCATGTTTCAACTGAGTGCATGGTGTCTTGGGTGAGGGTGTGTAGGTAGGGTAAGTTGTCAGAGGTAGTGATGACGGTGGAGTCATCTGCATATTGTATGGGTGTGGAGTGGGGGCAGGACTGGAAGAGATTATTAGTAAAGATGTTAAATAGTAGTGGGACCAAGATGGAGACTTGGGGTAACCAGTTTGAACTGGAAGCAAGTGAGAAGTGGCAGAGAGCCATTTTGACAGATTGCATTATATTTGAAAGGTGGGAAGAGAACCAGGAGAGTGTAGGGGTGGAGAGATTGAAGGAAGCAGGTTTTTAGAGAAGGAGACTGTGAGACACAGCACTGAATGCCTTAAAGAGGTCAAGGAAAAGGCAGGACACTAATTTGTTATTCTTGAGAGATGTAAAGATAGAGCGAGTAAAGGAGAGTAATACGGTAGTTTTGCTATGATGACGACGGAAGCCATGTTGTTTGGGGTGAGAAGATTTTCTTGAATGAGATGTGAAATGAGCTGCTTGTATATATACTTTTCAAGAATCTTAAAAAGAGGCGATAGGATAGCTATACACCTGAAGTTTGAGGAATCAGTGGAGTTACATCCTTTATGTAGTGGTATACTATATCAGGGACAAGATTTTCTTTTTTTTTAATTTCTGCAAATTGTTTGGGTTTCTAACATGTGACAGGAATGTACCCCATTCCTAAGTCAAAGTACGATTAAAGTTCATGAAATTAGTATTGTTTCAGTCTTTGACGTCAGCCAAAAGTGCTCTTCGCAGTACCCGCAATGTGCCCATTAATGACTCCTGCTGCAATTTGCATGGGCTTACATGGATTGGTAACATATCCAAATACAGTTGTATATTCTTTTTTATATGACCCGTTACTCCTACTACAATTGGAAATGTCTGAGTATCTTTCTTCCACATTACTCTTGTTTCTACCTGCAAATCCTGATATTTTATGACTTTGTGTCTGTCTGTAAAGAAGATGCTGTAGTCACTGGGTGTGGCAATTTCAATTATTAATGCTACTTTTGTCTTCTTTTCTTGGGCCACTATATCCAGTTTTCTAGCACCTATCTTTTGAACTTTTGGTAATGGATGATCCCAAGTAACGTAGGCATCTTCATTTTCTGTGATGCTTTGTGGTTCATGTTTCCAGTGTTTTTCGGCCACTTCAGTACCATAATGTTTGCACAATCCCCAGTGCAACAGTCTCGCCACATTATTATGCCTTTCAGTATACAGTCCTTCTGTCATTAGTATGTCGCAACCATCAACGAGGTGTTCAACTGTTTCCAATTCGGTTTTACAAAACCTACATTTTTCTGTTTCTCCCACATGTTCAATGAACTTCATAAACCAATGTGTATACAGCCCACTATCTTGGGCTGCCAATATTAACCTTTCATCACTTGGTTTCAGTTCGCCTCTCCTTAATCATTCCTGTATTTGTTCCTGATCAACATGAGGTTCTTCCAGAAGTTTCCTATACTTGCGACTATATTTATGCTTTTTCCACATTTCTTGCCTTTTCATCTGATCCTTCACCTTATATTCTTTTCTTTTGTTTTTTGGCACATTCAGTTGCTGCCTGATTTTTATCTACTTCTGATATGATTTTCATTCCTGCTTGATGCCGATATGCTTCTGCTAGATTAAGCAGAGAAGTCATCTTAGATTTATTCTTCTCATGTTTCAGAACTGTCACTACGTTTGGATCTTGTGAGGTCAGCAGATATGTGTGGAGTTCCACAATTGCAGATCTGTTGTTGTTGTGTCTTTCAGCTTTTCCCGGTTAGGGGTTGCCACAGTGGAACTCCGGTCCGCTAATGATTGGTAGTTGATTTTTACGTGCCGAATTACCAGCCCTGATGCACAACCTTCAATGAAGGCACGCCCATTCATGCATGTCTCCACGCAGAAGACGCTCTAGCTGAGAATCGAACTGGACAGTGTCTTACTGTGAGGCGATCTGTACATATAATAAATTTCAAGGAGGCCCACCCCTCCTTCAGAATTGGGAATATATAGTCTTGGTATTAACTGATTTTTATAAATCATTTATTGAACATGAAGCGTCCTTCTTGTTTTCCTATCTAATCTATCCAACACATTTTGGGGCCAGTCAATCACTCCAAAATTGTAAATCAGGACAGGAAGAGCAAATTGGTTTATAGCTTGGATTTTGTTCCTAGATGTCAGTGCTGTTTTCAGGATTAATTTAAGTATTCTGAAGTATTCCTTACTAAGTTTGATTCGCATTTGTCTGTGTTTTATTGTTTTTCCTTCATCAGTTCCCAAATATTTGTATGCTCCTTCTTACTCAAGTTCTTTTATATCACATTCTTGTACCAAACTGATGTTTTCCTGACGTTGCAGTTTTCCTGCTTTAAAGGTTGCTTTTGCACATTTATCAAGACCAAATGGCATTCTTATATCATCTGAAAAAATCGTGACAACTGGCAGTTGTGCTTTCAGTTGCTCATCTGAGGAGCTTTAAATAATCAGTTTTCAAAAAGTTTTAAATCATCGACAAAGAGAAGGTGAGAAGTCTTTGCACATTGTTGTTTTCTAGGAGCCAGATTATAGACATGGCCTAAGATGAGTAAACAGCTTAATGGATTAAGGGCAAGGCAGAATAGTAATGGTGACAGAGAGTCACCCTGGAATATCCCCCTTTGAATTTTTATCCCTGGAATAACAATTTGTCCTTTATCATGGCTTAATTGCAAAGTGGTCTGCCACTGTTTCATGGTCACTGTAATGTAATTGATCAGTGTGGGGTGTATCTTATACATTTTTAAGTACTCTTTTATCCATGAATGAGGGATACTATCAAATGCTTTTTTGTAGTCAGTCCATGCCATACTTAGATTCATCCCCTTTTTACAGTTCTCCACTATGACTTTATTTAACAACAAATGATCCTTTGCTCCATATGACTTTCTTTTATTGCCCTTTTCTTCTACTGCTATAATTGAGTTTTCTTTTAAATGACTATAAACTCTGTCGGCATCAGTTCCCATGTATAGTTTATACATCGTCAGAAGGTGAGTTATTGGTCTATAATTTTTAGGGTAGCTTGCAGGTGTGCTCTTAAGTAGGAGCATTGCTTTTCCTGTTGTTAGCCAGGTTGGTGTCTGTGCATGTAAATAGTTCTTACTCATGGCTAAATCTTCGTGCAAAGATGTTAATACTTTTAACCAGAAGTAAGGTACTACATCTGGGCCTGGGGTTTTCCAATGAGAGGCTTTTCTTAACTTTGTTTCAATCTCTCTCTGGCTGTTAATTCATCCTATTTCATATTTGTACTTTAAACTTCTTATTCTTTCTTTTACTTCTTCTGTCCATTTAGCATCTTTGTTATGTTCCACAGGATCTTCATACATACTTCTCCAAAATGTATCTATTTCTTCTTTTTTGGCAGGTGTTTCAGTTCCTTTTATCTTATTTTCCTGTTCTCTATAAAACCATTGTGAGTCCTCAATAAATTGCTTATTTTGCACTTTTCCTTTATATTTATCTTTGTATCTTCTAAGTTTTTCTGCCTGTGCAGAAATTTTTAATTTATTTGCGATAGTGCATGATAGATCCTGGTCTGTTTTAATATTGCGCATTGCTTTTATCACATCTATCTTTCTTAGTATTTTTGTTGATCTGTTCCCTCTTCTATAGTCTTCCAACAGTGAGACTTATTGTCTTAATTGCTTTATAGTTTTCTCTATTCAATAGTTCCATGATGGCATTCAATTTCTCCCCTTCCTTTTCCTCACTGCCCTGTGTTCTTGTGGTAGTACTTTTTCTTTTATTAATTTAGCTGCACGGTAATATATCCAGTTTACTTTTGTTATATCACATGGATCTCTATGAACAGTCCTGATTACTGTGTTCATTTGTTTTATCAGACTTCTGACTTTTTGGGTTTATTAACCTTCTGCAGTCTACTTCTTTCATTGATCTTGATATATCTGTCCATGTCTATTAAATCAAGCAATTCTTCTCTTAGCTCATTTTCTTCCAAACTGAGGGCACATCCCTTGTTTTCCAATTTCTGCAGGGCATTCTATAGAAGGTTCTATAGCATCTTCCTGTGACACAGTCTCATCAATTTTATCCTGTTACATCTGTTGCCCTATCATATGGGAACTCACTGGTCTATCACTCCTCAACATTGACTGCATCAGAGTTTCCTGCTCCTTCCTTTGCTGTCTAGCTTCAAGTGAATAATTATACTGGTTTCCTGTGGAATATTTCATACCAGAAACAAAGAACAAAGTAAATTATTCACTCAAATATTTGGGTATTACTTTTATACACCCCCAACCCCAAGTAATTAAAAACAACCTTTATAAAACCTGGTCCAAAGTCATGGAGGATCTTGCTAGATGAACGAATCTAAATCTCTCCCTTCTTTCCAAGACAGCAATTATAAAAATGGTTATCTTTGCTAAAATTCTTTTTCATTTCTATGCCGTGAACCAGAATATCCAAAAAATATTTCTTCGAGAAAATGGAAATTACACTAGGCAATTTTATTTGGCACCCCAAGAACACTAGAATCAGTTGTTCCAGATTAACCCTCCCCAAAGAGAAAGGTGGCCTACACCTTCCTGATTTTCAAACATATTATAATATAATTAATGCCAGCCATATCATACGCTTAATTAATTATGAACCTTCTAATAAATCTTGGCACCCTCGTTGGGTAAAAATCTATCACCAACACCTTATTGCATCCAATTTGAACCCAAAAGCCATTCCTTTCCTTAATTCTAAAACTCTTACAAATTTTAAGATTCATCCTGTTTTATTGAAAAATACTCTATCTTTTCAAAAGCTCATAACATCCCTAAATTTAAAGAATTCTTTAATTATGGCTCAACCAATTCACTTAAATCCAAATTTTAAATTAAACAACATGTTAAACCTAGACAGATTCCCACTCGTCAAGAACTGTGTGGTTTGGCATTTTTATAAAATTAAAGACCAGCCATTGGAATCTATTTTAATATCATTAGCAGCAAATAAAAAATATTGTATAATTATTAAACAAATACTATACCTAGTAACTGTTTACTGCAGAGATCAAAATAACACCACAAAATGTCCAACTCTATCAACAAATCACAGCTATGCTTGTGTTAAGAACTAAATTGTTATGAAATACTTAAAGATTAATAACAAAAATAAAACACCAAGACTCAATTCTACATTCCAAATATTGGGAGACACAAAACCAGGAGATAACTGTTGAACATAAACTTGAAGCTATTAACATATTCCTAAAACTAACTCCTTTAAAAAAATAATTTATACTCAATTTATGATAAATAATAATGCCTACCATACACCTTTATTTTTGAATAAAATGAATCCAAATATTTCACCTTTTTGCGCCACATGCTCTAACTGAGTAGCCGACGTTCTACACATATTCTGGTCCTGCAAAAACATCTATAAACTGTGGTGGTCTCTGAGAGCACAACTCGAGAAAATGGGCTACATGAAATCCACTCTCTCGTGGGAAATAGTAATTTTAAATATATTTCCCAGCTCCTACAACTTTGAGTCCAAACATATCATTATGACATTATGCGTCATGCTTAAATCCTATATACCACTTAATTGGCTGGATAGGTCCAAAACCTCTTGAACAGAGTTTAAAATTATTGGCAAACAAATTAAGTACAATAAGTAAGAAGAAAAAATATTTCCAGAAATATTGGAAAAGCCTCATAGAAGCACTTAGTTAGGTCTCTTATCTATTTTATCCTTCTTTCTTATCTTTCTATCTTCATTTTAAAGTCTCCTACTCAATATGTTAAACCATTTGTCTTAACTCTACCAGATGAGGATGTAAATATCTAACCAATCCCCTAAGGAATATTCACATTATATATAAGTAGACTCTCTATTTCTACCTGTATAATAAATATCAATTATTCTTCTTTATGATATCTTATATAAGTGACACTCGAGTGTATATACTGTATATAGTTACATAAAAAGGAATTGACATATGAATTGTATTCTTTGTATGTTATAACTTAACTTTGTCTATCGTTATCCTAACATTATCGTGTGATCAGTGGTTTTATGACTAACTTAGAATTCATAAACTTAAGAACTAGGTTACCTTATTGTGTAATTCCAAGCACTACTATACATGATCATATGATCAGTTATATGGAATATAAATGTTTTGTAATTCATATGCCCTGAAGCTTTCAAAATGTCTGCACTTGACTGTATGTGATTATAATGTAGTTGAAAGCCAATTTCTTTTTTTTTCTTTTTATCTGTATCACATATTGAAAAATGTAGTAAAAATTATATTTGAAAAAAAAAAAATACTATTTTCCTGTGAAAGGCTCCAAATTATCTTCATATGGCACCTGCCCAATTGCTTCCTGTACTACTGGTTTCCCCTTAATTTTGATATCCATTATTCTATCCTGTTGTGGTGCTTTCTGAATTAGATTTTCTACACTAAATCCTTCGCTTTACGGGTACTCCATAATCTCAATTTCTGTTTCTTTAGCTTCTCCATTACTAATCTTCTATTTTTCTTCTTTGTTTTCTTATTTTTTGTATTGTAAAGTTTTTCATGTCCAGATCCTTTTGTCTGTCTTTCTCTTCAAATATGTTTGGTGCTGCTCTTTTTGTATTGGTTAGTTTTGCTTTCTCCTTTTCATAAATATTACACCATATTAAATCTCTTTTTCTTTCCAATGTCCATATTTCTTCTTCAGATGTTTCCTGAGCTTCCTGTTTTTCCCTGCTTTGGGGACTCACTCTATCCTGCTGTGATGTAACCTGTGTTAGACCTTCTACATCAAATCCTTCACTTCGCAGGCACTCCACAACTTCAACTTCTATTTTTTAACTTCTACTTTACTGATCTTCTTTTCTAAGTTCCATCTTTGTGATATTATTTTTTTATTGTGAAATTTTCCATATCCGGAAGCCATTGCCTATATTTCTCTTCATATATCTTTGGGGCTGCCTTCTTTACATCCATTAATTTGGCTTTCTCCTTTGCATAAATATTGCACCATATCAAATCTCTCTTTCTTTCCCATGTCCATAGTTTTTTTTTATACTTTTCAAATATCTTTTGGTTTTGTTGTTTATATTTTCATACTTCCTCAGATGCTTCTTTTTCCAAGCAGATCAAGATTTTTTGATCTATATTCTGTTTCTCACAAATCTGTTGTATTAATGAACACAAATTTTCATTTGAAGCTTCTGACAGTTTTTCTTATGGAAGTATTTTTCTTTCCTCTATATTCTCTCTTAATCATTTTGTGTATCTTGTGTCAGGAAATTCTGGGCTTTTTGCATAATAGTAACAATGCATAATTTCTTTCTTATCTTCAATTGGTTGAAGAGTCATAAAGACGATAAAGTAGACTATCATTTTTTGTGATTTTTGTGGACTGCTACTTCATTCTACAACAAGGAGGCCACCACCCCCCCCCCTTCCCGGGCCTGGCCTGGCACCATTGTAGGAATGTTTCCATATTTTGAGGATTCTACACTGTCATCTTTTCCAGTCCTGGCACCAGTGCACCCACCAGGACTGGGCACTTTTTAATCCTGGGTCGTGCACCCAGCTATCTTTTTTAGTTTTTAACCTACTTCTGTCCATGGCATATGCTATATAAACACAGTCTATATATCAGTGTGTCACCTTGGTGAGATTTTGTGAAAACAGTGTCCATTTTGTGAAGATACTCACCAAGACTTGAGGATGAATTCAATTTCAGCACTACTACTCTCCTTTCCTTGTTAATATTTCATCTGTCCATCTGGACCCCAGATTTCCTGTATAGACCGATTGATGAGTATGAAGACTGGATAGGCAATAGAGGGTCAGCGAGTCTGAGGTATTCAGGAGGCAGTTAACCAGCAGAAAGGGAACAGGAATTAAGTGTGTATAATAGACATCTTATGGTGGATGTAGGGATAGATTTGAGTGTGAAAAGAGTTTTGTGTGTGAGTGAGGTAGGGTTGTCATGGTAGGTATACTTTGGTTTGATTAGCTTTAATATGAAGAAGTAGTTCAGAAGAGTGGCAGTCTCAAGAGGTGAGTTGTTTGGGGAGGGGTTGGGAGGAATTAGGTTTCCTGAATGTAAGAGCTTAATAATGGTACTCCAGAATTTATTGGGGTTGTTGTGGGGGTTTCTCTGGGGGTTAAGATAAAAGTTTTTTTTTGTTAAGGGTGACTTGTTTTTTGTGGTATTATGAAGTTCCCTGTAGTGCTAGAGGTTAGAAGAGATTTTGAGTTTATTCCAGGTTTTCCATGCATTGTTTCTCTTCTGCCTGAGGGATAGAGTGTTTTTGCTTAACCAGGGAGCAAAGTTGGCTTTAACCCGAGCTCTTCTGATAGGGGTTAGGGAGTTGAGAGTGTTAAGGAAGATGCTGTTGAATTGAACAGCTTCTTTGAGGGGGAGTTGCCAAAGGAAAGACCAGTTTATTGATGAGAGAGTTAGATTAAATGTATCGGGGTTAAAACTAGATAGATTTCAACAGTCTTTATGAATGTGAGATTTAGGAGGTTGGGACAGGTGACGGTGGATGGAGGTAGGGTAATGATCACTAAGTAAGTCAGGGAGGGTAGATGGGTTATGATAATGGTTGGGGTGGGAGGTAAGTATCCAGTCCAGAGTATAAGTGGTGTTAGATTTTTGATAGTACGAGTTGGGGAAGTGATGAGTTGGGAGAAGCCATATAGGTTAATGCTAGCATTAGGGTAATTAGAAGAGAGAGTATTTCAGTTAATACTGACATCTCCTAGAATAATGGTTTTGTATGAGACAGTTTGGGAGATCCAGGCAAGAAATAGTTAAAGTGTAGGGATGTTATTTCTGGGTGGTGTATATGTATATGTGTATATATATATATATATATATATATATATATATATATATATATATATATATATATATATATATATATATATATATTGGCGGGGTGAAAACTAAATAAGCCTATCACCTATAAACTTGCAGGTCACTGCCATGTGAGGTTATGGTTGATAGTATCGATTCACTGTACATTACATTTCAGAAAATTTGAGTCCAAGTAGGTAATATAATTTAGAAGAATAGATACCTGAGAACAAGTGGATTTAACCTCAAACGATGGTTAAAACGCAATATGAAGAAGCATTTTAGCATTTTCCCACAAAGAGGATGTATGTGTATATCTATCCACATATATATTTAAATTCATTGAATACTACTTTTGTCAACATGCATAATGTTGATGCATATTGATCAAAATCATGCACGTCAACATGCTGCTATGCATGTGCCCCATCATACCTTGCTGATTATATATTCTAAGTAAGAGATCACACAATCCCTGGGCAAATAATATAATCTCCTACCCAGGGACTGTCGATCTTGCAAGCCTGTCGATGAAATTGGGTCAGTTATACAGATGTCAACCAAAGCACCATTTGACAAAGTCCATTGGACCCATACATATATGTAGCGTTCGACACACAGTATGTGACTCTAAGCTTTTGCAACACCTAGAAAAACTTAGTTGCTCTCAAAGTGTAATAACCTGGTTTGCCTTCTACCTAAACAACAGACAGCAATCAGTTAGATGGCAAAACCAGCTATCAGACTGCTTAGCAAATAACCTAGTTTCCCACAAGGATCCATTCTAGGGCCTCTACTTTTCAATATATTCATTAATGATCTACATAAAGCCTCCCATCAAAGCATACTAATTCAATATGCACATGATTCAACTATCAGCTCATTCACAAATAATTTTGCTAACATCCAGAAAATCACCCAAGACGCCTTCTCCTCTATAGAAATCTGGCTAAACAACTCTTAATTGATGCTTAACCCCAAAACAACTAAACTGTTATTATTTTCACCCAAACCTCCAACTACAGAATTCAGAATTCTCTCCCATAATAAAACTAAAATCGAACAGGTACAATTTGCAAAACTTCTTGGAATTACTATTGGCAATAAACTCCCCTTTGAACAAAATATATTCAAACCCACTTTAAACTGGGCAAACTATACTGGCAGAAACAAACTATGATCAAATGAGCTAACACTTTGCTTATTTCATCGCTTGTGTATGGGAGCTCCATCTTCACTAACCTCCATACATAACAAGCTATAACAATGACACTGCAGTGTCATATGCTGCATCATCTTCAGAGCTCAAGATTCACAGAATGCAGGAATCAAACTGGGATTATAAAGGAACATTAAGTCCGAATTCATCAGGCTTCAGGAAAAAAAGTAATAGAAATTCAAACCTGCGTAATATTGTAAATACAAATTGTTAAAACTCAAATAATTGCAAATAGCGCACAGATTTATTTTCTGATGTGGTGTATATGTCATGCACTACTTAATGGAAGGCTTCAACCCCCCACACACACACACACACACAATTTGCTAACTATAAACTAGCCAATTTGCTATCTAAAGGACAACATGAGGGTTCATATTGAATTTTACAAATTGTACATTATACCAGCATGGAGACTGTTAACACCTACTTCAGCCAGATCAATACAGGGTGTATGCATTGAGACACCAATATCTCTTCCCTGATGACATATTCAGTGAAAGGTTTAGAAAGCAGGATCCAGCCATCAAAAATCCCAAATGGCTTGCAATGTGGTCAGTAATGTTGCCTCTGTCTACTTTTGAGGTTGGGTATGAGTCATTCTATGGCTTTACTTATAAGGCTGGTGAGAATGACTAGCCTGTACTTAACAGGGTCTGAAGCAAAACCACCTTCATGTAGGAATACCACTGTAGTAATTCTCCAGACCTGTGGAACAAACCCAGTGTCTAGGCTAAAGAGTAAAAGCTTGAGAAGTAGTTCAGTGAGTGTAATATTTAGCACTGATAAGGGAGTACCTTGGTATGTTGTAAGTCACATGAAGTGCTATTTTAGCTCTTCTAATGGAGTCTATGATGTTTTTTTCTGTAGCCATTTTGGGAGGGGGTAGCATAGTGTAGATAGAGGGAAGGATGTCTGTTGAAAAATTCTAAGTAAATCTGTCAACCAAGATACTTACTGTAGCCTTTGCTGAAATGAGTAGTGTTTTTGTGGACCAAGTCAGTGCAATGTTTCTAGTTTTAAGTTAATACTTGACTTTTTATTCTCCAAAGCTAACATCATCGCCAGCCTGGTTCATTGCATTTCTGAAGCTTATTTAAGATTTTTGTCTTCTTTTTGTAGTTTATTGATAAGTGTTTCTTCATTGGTTTATTAAACTTTTCATTGTACTTGGAATGGGGGAGGATTAACTTATCCATGTAACTACTTATTTGTGGATAGATAGGCCATCTGAGGACCTACAGGTCAGGTTTTGTGTGAAGTTTGCTTAAGTTATCTAAGATCTGTAGCAGATTATCCTTTGATTAGTTACTAAAAACTGATATGTCTGATGGGTTGGTGATACCAAAAAACCTATAGGAAATTGTCTGATCTGTGGTCAAATGTTATCAGGTATTTAAAATTATAGGGTGGGGAACAGGTCAGAAGTCATTTAATACATTTAAGAATATTTAGTCCCCCTTTTAAGGATTTTAACAACTTGTTCTATGACATTTCTGTTAATAATGTCTAAAAAACACTGAGTATATTTATTTGTCATTGTGCAAGTATTCGATATTTCTATCATATTATATCTGATAACAATCTTGTAAAGTACACTAAGGTAGGTATTATGGTCCTCAAATAAAACCAATAGGAATCTGTAGTTCAGTATCATATCTGCTAGGTTTAAGGACTCTCGGGGGCCCTTGTAATGCCTCAGATTCCCACCTGGAGTAGGCAGCTCATGGTTACCTCTTCTTGTCTAGCCTGTTGCATGAGAAGTTGGTGTGTTGAACAACAGGGCTGGCAATGATTAGGATAGTCCCTCTGAGTAGTGGTAGGCTTTCATGGCTTTATGGTATTTTGCCTGCTTCCACTGTGACTAGTTTGGGAGCTATGTGCAGATGTATTATTGGTGCATGTGGGAATAGGTACTGCAACATGTGCTTAAGGCTTAGACTGACTTGTCTGAACTATACGAGGCTCTGCTAGATTAATTTTAACAGCCTTGGTATCAATTAAAGGTTTGATAGGGTGTACAGTGATTGGTGTAGGTTTATAGGTTCATAGATTAGTACTAAGCTAATTGGCCTTGTGGGCCAGTTTAAGCCTAGCCAGTTACCATTTACCCTATGTGGGTATCAAACCCTGCACCTTGTGTTTGTAACCATTATGCTAACCTCCCACCGTGTATCATTGTGGAAGTGCAGTACATGTGTATAGTGCTGTGGACATGATTTTTTTTAACAGTAGCATGGTGTAGAATTTACCCTCCATGTTAAGTATTTACACCTCTCACATGTTGTGTTCTTATTATAAAGCAGAAATATTTAGCCAGTAAGGATGAGGCAGATGCTACCCAGCCTCAGGACACCTAGTGCAAGTAGGTTTGGCCACACAGGAATGAGAGTAGACTGCTGTGCTTCTTTATACCATCCCATTCCCAGCAGGACTAAGCCTGATGGCTGATCTAACTGCACAAAACTAACCCATTTGTTTAACACGATTCAGGAATTCCTGGGTGATGTCAGATCTCTACAGTCCATTTGTTCCTCTCCAAAAATCTGTAGTCATCTTGTTCACTCCACAGCAAAATCCCAGTATTAGGGAGCAGGGCAGCATTTACTCCTGTAGGGCAGCCTTCTATCTCCCTCAGTGGGCACAAAGCCATCCCCCACCCCCAACCTGTGGCAACTCTTCTGAGGTCTGGTATATGCTGATCTCTAAGTGAAAGCATGCCTGTGTGCACTGAATTCCTAGTAGCTTAATGTGCAACTTGCAAATGGCAGCAGGGATTTGATAGGCCATAGCTTCATGGTGAGAACAACCAGTACTTACTCTGGGTATCTGCAACGTGGCAAAACCAGAGCCCCCACTCTCCAGCACCTCCGACCACAACAGCTATTCTCTCTCTCACTATCTGCAGATCAGTGTGTATATTGAACCTAGTCAGCCACTGTAGCTAGCCAACATGTGCATATAAGTTACTGAACACGTGTAAGATTAATTCCTTTTTGTGTAGTCAGCCAGTGTGGATATAAACTTGAATGGAGGTGCACATGTTAGTATGTTAGAAGTGATGAGTCAGGCAATAAGCATATAAAGTTTGAAGTTGTTGTGTCTTTCGGCTTTTCCCGGTTAGGGGTCACCACAGCGGAACTCCGGTCCACAATAAAAATTACAGCTCCTGATGTATGTTTGTATAATAAATGACTTAAATGCGTTCCATGTCTCAGTGAATACACAAGACATGTAACACAGTGGCAGAATGGGATCCGAAGCTGAAGCAGCTTGCAAACCATGAGGCACGCAGTTAGAAGTAGAGCAATATCCAGGAGTGAGCTCACAAACAGGTCAGCGATTATTAGAAGGTACTTAAATTCATTTCAAATGATTTTTAGTCATCAAACGTAGCATAGCATTTAAAGTTTTCAAAATAATTTCCAAGATATTCTAAATGTCCGAAATAGCAACATAATGATTAAAGTGTTTGAAATGCTCTCTGACATGTTTAAAATGTTCAAAAAAGGATAAAATGACCACTTTTTTTGCAATGTATGACTTTTTTGCAGTAACTAAGACTTTTCAAAATGTTTGAAGTATCTGGAGTGCTTGAGATATTTGCAATATTAAAATAAAGCATTTTCAGAGAGATTGTTGTGCATTTGAGCAAAATTACAAGTACTAGGTCTATATTAAGGTTTAAAAGCAATTTGTTATTATGGCAGAGGTATTTTGCAGTCCTGAACCACTGGTGTTTGATAATAATATTGCTGAGAATTGGTGAGTGTTTGAGCAAGAATATATTTTCATATAGGCTGCATTTTTGGATAAAGAAGCACATGCAAACGCATTCATACTTCTCAATTTAGCAGGCTCAAAAGCCATTGAGTGAGAGCGTTCATTTGTGTATGCACCTGTTGTGTATACAGTGGAGGGGGAGAACTGCCATATTGTGATACAGGCTGAAATATGGGAAGACACTGAGTGCTTAAAATGTAAATTTAGAGAAATTTGTAACCCGTAAATGAATATTACAATGGAATGGCATACATTTTACATAAGAAATAAAAACCCTGGTGAAACTATTGCAGTGTATGTTACCAACTTGAGAAATAAAGCAAAAACTTGCAGATTTGGTCCTTTGAGAAATCAGTTGATTAAAACTGTCTTGTATGTGGTGTTAATGATGCAGTGAAAAAGATTTTGCTTTGAGATAGTGAATTAACATTGAGCAGACATTAAGATTTGCCAAATATATGAGATTACAGAAAAGCATATGAATATGCTTTCAAATGAGAAAAGCATGTTTACAGTATCTGCTAGTGTGAATGTTGATGGTATACAGCAGAAAGTTAAGATGGAAAAGAAATATAAACCGAAGTGTGTGGTACCCAACCTCATTGCTGACTGTCGCAATTGTGGAGGCAGTCATGAACCTAAACAGGAAAAGTGTTTATCTTTTGGGCAGCAATGTCACAAATATAAAAAGTGGAATCATTTTAAAGGGCTTTGCAAGTCTAAAGTGTTGCAGACTTATATTAAAAGAGAGTATCCAAAGAAGCAAGTAGCTCAGATAGAGACTGTAGCAATCTCTGAGAGCTATAAACAAACTTTTGTTGTTGATGGTGTCTCTGTGATTGATGAAATAGTTAATACAGTAGACTATCAGTTGTCAGCAAAGAGTGATATATTTTGTACTGTGCAAATTAATAGTAAACCTGTAGAGCTTAAAGTAGACACTGGATCTAAGTACAATGTTGTATCAGAACAAATGTTTGCTAGAGTAAAAGCTAGTGAGAAACTTGATTCAGCAAAGTGTGCAAAACTAGCTGCTTATGGTGGTGGAGAGATTCAAACTGATGTTGCAATAGTCATTTCAAGCCATTCTGCTTGAAATGAATATGACTTCTAGTTTTACATAGTGAAAATACCCATGTACTCACTGTTAGGCCTCAAAGACATTTTGAGAATGGGATTGATTTTATTTAATAAAGAGGTTCACTATATAGGTATGAGTAACTACAATCCATGAAGTTAAACCATGAAGTAAGTCCAGCTGTCAGACCAGCATGGAAGATTCCAGTAGCAATGCAGAGTAAAGTAAAAGCAGAACTAAACAAAATGGTGCATTTGGGTGTCTTTACTCCAGTAGCAGAACTGAACTGCATGGGTATCCTCCATGATCATAGCTCATAAGAAAAGCTCAGATGATACTTGAATATGTATTGATCCAAGAGATGTAAACAAAGCACTTAAGCATCCTCATCATTCAATGCATACAGTAAAAGAGGTAGCTGATCTCATGCCAAATTCCACTGGGTTTTTTTCAGTCTTAGATGCAAAAAGCTTCCTTTAGCAAATTTTGCTAGATCATATATCTTCATTGTTAACTACATTCAGTATACCATTTGGTAGATACATATTTTTGAGAATGCCATTTGGAATCAATTCTGCCAGTGAAATCTTTCAACGTGCCATGGAACAATTTTTTTCTGGTTATCCATGTGCTATTGTAGTAGACGACAGACCTATCCAAACAGAGACTGATCGCCAAACACTACTGACATTTTTGAAAAAGCCAGTGCATACAGCCCCAGCATGATTGCAATGCATGATGTTAAAATTGCAAAAGTACAATTTCAATATTGTTTAGAAAAATGGCCATCACTTGCACCTTGCTGATGGTATGTCACGCGCACCCAGACAAAAGACAGAGCAGCATGAAAGTGAAAGAGCAGATGAAGTCGTGGAGTCAGAAAATTTTCATCATTGAGGCTTGATGAACTAAGAAATCACACAGCTTCCGACCCAGTTCTCCAAAAGCTGAAAAACATGATCAGTCAAGGATGGCCAATACAACAAACCAGTTTACCACTTGACATTCAGCAGTATTTTCCTTATAGAGATGAACTCATCATGACAGAAGATGGAATCATCATGAAAGGTCCAAAGGTGGTAATTCCTGGAGCCTTACAACAGAAATATATCAAAATCTTGCATTGTGGTCACCCAGGTACTGATTAAATGAAAAGAAGGGCAAGATGCATTGTATTTTTGGCCTCCTATGTCCAAAGATATAGAGAAGGAACTTCAGCATGTTGAATTTGCAACAGCACCAAACTACATCAGAAAAAAAATCACTTCTGCTACAACAAGTTCCAGAATTATCATGGTTGATGACTGCCATAGATATTTTCGAATGGAGTGGTCAACATTACTTGCTATTAGTAGAATCTTACTCAGATTGGTTTGAAATTGACCTGCTTCCTAACTTGACGAACAGCACAGTTATTACAAAATTGAAAAGACATTTTTCTGTCCATGGTAGTCTCCACAAAGTAATGTCTGACAATGGTGCACAGTTTTTACTAGTCAGCAGTTAAAGAGATTTGCTGAGTCTTGAGACTTGGTTCATGTTACCAGTAGTCCTGAATATCCACAAGCCAATGGTTTAGCTGAACGTGCAATTCAGAATGCAAACCACTTGTTGGCGAAATCGAAGAGAAATGGTACAGATGTTTTTCTTAACTCACTCAATCTCAGAAACATTCTTCGAGGCAACTTGCTTGGTTCACCTGCTCAGAGATTGATGTCCAGTCAGACTAAAGCAATGCTTGCAATCAGCAAACAATTGTTAGTATCAATCACAAAAAACAACAGAGTGGTCAAGGCTCAACTTTCAAGAACATGTCAGTCACAAAAGTTGTACTATGATAAGACCAATAAACCCCTTAGACCATTACTACAAAGAGCAGCTGTGAGAATGCAAACATCCAAAGGATATGACCGAGTGTGAATCATAAAGAACATGTCTGAGGAACCAAGATCTTATATCATACAATCTGAAGGAATGGATTTCAGAAGGAATCATAGATGTGTTACCTGTCGCCAAATCATACATCAACAGCCAGCAATCGCAATACTAAAACACTAGAATCCAAGGTAAATAGAAAATGTTTATTGAGTATCCATTTTAGATTTCTTGTTCAAACCGGTTTCAGCTAACCAGCCTTCATCATTGAATAGAATTTTCCATCCAATGTGAATAGTGAATATTTATACATAGCCCCAACCAATGGAAGACATGGTATGATCCAACAGAATAATTCAAGTAACCAAGTAAGCAATAGGCATCAGAATTTACATCACAATGTTATTAATAATGTATAAGACATAATAAAACATTACATAACAAAATAATTAAATATAATATATAACCCAAATCTGTAAATATGAGTAAGTATTATATTAAAGTGCATTATTACTTATCTAATTCTACATAAAGACACATATTCCATAATTCCAATGCCAAACATAGAATATCACAAGCATATCCTATATATATTACAGCATAAAAACAAGTAATATATATCCAGAGAGTAAAGGATAGAAAATTATATACATATATGTATGCATTTGACATATGGTAACATGTTATCTAAAAGAACATAAGTCTCATAGGGTTCCCTTTTAACCCCAAAAAATATATTATTTACATACTAAGTAAAGAAACTTGGTACATAAAATAATTCATTTGGAAACATGTTTGACCATATACCTGTATATATGCGCGCTCCTAAACATATTGAGATTTCATAAAATTTTGGACCCATGCTATCAATAGCCAATGGATTCACCTCCTATATATATATATATATATATATATATATATATATATATATATATATATATATATATATATATATGGTAACATGTTAACTTATAGGACATAAGTCATGTGGTGTTCCCTTTTTCTAACCCAAAGTATAAGTTATTTGCATGCCAAGTAAAAACTTGGTACATTAAATAATTAATTTGAAAACATGTTCAACCATATATAGATATTTATATGCTCATAAACATATTGAGATTTCAAAAAATTCTGCACCAATGGCTATCAATAGCCAATGGATTCACCTCCTGTACCTAACATCCCCAAAACTATTACAAATGATCATTAAGACCTGGAGGAAATAATGCCCCAAGATTAATGATCCAATATTTTTCTTTATGGTTTAAGAAACTCTGCCAACCTTGTTAATTACTTCTATCTCCTGTAATTTTGTCTATAATCATAAACATGAACTTGGCATTGGTATGTTTAATAGTATGTCTATAGAGGGCATTAGTTTCTTTTTTGTTTCTGATGTCACTTTTGTGTTCATTCATTCGAGCTCTAAGTGAGAGAGAAGTTTGGCCAACATAAAAAGCTGAACATTGGCAGGTGGCTAAATACACAATCCAACTGCTACTGCAGTTACCAAAAAATCTTAGGTCGTAAACCCTACTAGTATTGGCACTGCTAAATTGTTTAAGTTTACTTACTTGTTGGCATGACCCACAATGTCCACATGGGAAAGTGCCCAAAAGTTGATCTTAAGTTATGGTCATTTGTTTGTATATTGCACCCCCACTTTCCTTATGCTTATAATGAGAGAATAGGGAACCCAATGTTTTGCAACGTCTGTATGAAAACTGACATTTGGGACCTAAAAGTCCCCTTAATTCCTCATCTGCCAGAAGTATGTTCCAATGGGTATCCAAAATATTCCTAAATAACATTGTGATTTCGTCCATATGTGGTTACAAACCTGAGGGTAGGCTCCACCTGTGTGGTTTCTTGTTTCTTGTATTCTAATAATGTATTCCTATCCTGACTGGTGGACCATTCACTTGCTCTGAGTATGTCAGATTCTCTATAACCCCTTTCCATAAACCTGTTATAAAGATCTAGTTTGGCTTGATCAAAATCTTGTACTGATGAGTTGATACGTTTGATCCACATAAATTGAGATTTGGGTATGTTCCGGATGGTGTGGTGTGAATGCATACTCAAAGCATGGAGCAAAGTGTTGTACTGTGGATATTTCCAATAAGTTTTAGTATTTAGAGTATGATCTTCTTTCCTATAGACTGTAACATCCAAAAAATCAATAGTATCCTGATTTGATGTTACAGTGAACTCTATACCCCATATGTTTCCATTCAAATATTCCACAAACTCCTGTAGATATGCCTCATCTGCACGCCACACCATCCAGCAATCATCCAAATATCTGCACCAGATATCTATCTCTACCATACACAGGTTATGGAGCGGTTTGTAGATCACAGATTCTTCAAAAAATGCCATGAATAGGTCTGCATATATGGGAGCAAAAGATGCTCCCATAGCAGTACCCTGAAGTTGCCAATAGCACTCTCCCTGAAAATAAAAAACATTTTTGTTGATTAAATGTTCTGTCATGCATACTAACAGTGTATTAAATCCAGGTGGATATAGAGCTGAATGTTCAAGCCAATACTGCAAAGTCTGTAGACCAGCCCAATGAGGTATGCTAGTATATAAGGATTTCACATCCAGTGTACACATGAGCCAGCCCAGCTCCAATTGTGTATCCTGCATTATTTGAAGAAACTGAGTTGTATCCTGTAATCTGGCCCTAATAAAAGTAAGCAAAGGTTTCAAATATTGTGTAAGGAAAACCGATAGAGGTTCCATCAAGGAACCAATGCCAGACACAATTAGTCTTCCAGGGGTTTCGAAATGGATTTATGAATCTTAGGGAGAAGATAAAGAGTTTGTTTTGTGGGTCTGTAACCATTAGATGGTTCACTGTACTTTTGGTAATGATACCTTCCTCCTCTGCTTGATTCAGAAAAGTATCTATTTCTTTCTTGAATACAGGAGTTGGATCAATAGACATATACATGTAGCATCTAGTATTGGCAAGTTGTCCCCTGCCCTCATTCAATAAATATCCAATATTCATAACCACGACCGCCCCTCCTTTGTCAGCTGGTAGAATGACAATGTTATGATTCTTCCTTAGTTCATCCATAGCCACCTTTTTAGAGGGGGATATGTTATGACCCATAATACATGATTCCCTGTGTGGAAAGTGTAGATCTCTAAGTACCGATTGTAGAAAAATGGATACATGTTTGTTCATGGGTGGTTGGAATTCAGATTTATGAAATCTGAATTCATTGGATCTTTGAAAGGTTTTATCTGAAAAAAATAATTTAAGATTTAAGTTACGACAAAAACATATTACATCAGTAACTATATTATACTCTTCAGAGAAAAACCCTGGTACAAATCCATGACCTTTATTAAGTAGTTGTTCTGGTTCATTTGTGAGTATTACATCAGATAAATTCAACACATTCCTATAGACATTATCAATTATTTCAGAAGTGTCTGTATCAACCCTTCTACAGAGTTTGTTCTTATACCCATGCTTGTGTCTTCAGCCTCCCCGCTGCCTCTTTCCTTGTCTAAAGGGTGTGATGCATTGGATTTTTTACGGATAGGTGACTCCTTGTAACTAACACTATTGTTGTCCATATAGGAGGATTCCTCCCCTGATGTACTGATGAAAGACCTGTCATTGGTCTTAAGAATAGATCTAGGTCTCTTCCTGGGTCTATTGTTTGCTGTCCCCTGACTGGAATCTATAAAGCTTACTGATATAAAAGATTCAAACGGACGTCCCCTTTGATAATCAGTAATGTCCCTATTGAACTTCTTAATTTTTCTCTCCCTAGTCTGTTTTTCATAGGTCGCCAATTCTTTAGAGAGTTTATTCACAGAAGCTGCATATATGGGTAGGGACTCATACTTTTTGCATTCCTCACAAAGGGTTTTCACCTCAGTTAAGTTAGTATCAACCATTCTTTCATAATATGAAGCAAGTATCTTAACAAACATCATAGAGGCTTGTTGTAGTGCCACGTTCCATTCTTTAGTCAGTCTCTCTTCAGATCTACCAACTAAAAGTTGTAAGCGAATTTTCAGGCCTCTTGGAGCTATGTCCCTATTTATGTATGCTCGAAATAGTCTAAGATGCCAAATATTTGCTCTTAAATTCTTCAGGCCCTTACCTAATTTATTGAAGGCCATATCACATCCATTAGAAGGATTATTCAAGGAGCCATTCTGATTATTGCCTGGCATGATATCTATCCCAAAAACTCCAATATCATCCCTATCGGCACATTATCCATGAAGAATGTTCTCCAGATCCATATTTGTTGGTGTCCACAATAATGTATACAAAAATAAAGAAATCACAAAATATTATATAATGAGTTTAGTAATGCTCCTAAATAAACAAAGGAATTGGCCGTCTATGAACACAGATACTTGATATTCTTATCTAATATGTGTAGGGCACTTACTAGTATCAAAGGACATGTATATATTTTTCTAAAAATATAATAGTATCTCAGTTACAATATCAATATCAGTCAAAGGACAGCAATACTACAAAGTCATAGAACCAGAAAAGCCCAGACCCATCTATCCCTTAAACTACTTATAGTCTTTAGGTTATCTAATATAACTTGAAGTTGATATAATAAAATGAAAACCATCCCTAGTACGGTTTAACAAAACTTCCAATTGGACCTATTATTACTAGCAATGGTTATGAGTAGTAGCCTGATTGAAGTTCAACAATTTCTATGCACTTAGGTGTGACTAATCATCACTGTCCCTCAGGAGAAGTGCAAAAAAACCATGACAGAAAACGTTATTTATATTGTATATGCCAAAGCCCAAGGTGCGACTTATTGATGACACCAGTACTAATTTCCCGTCATACATGAGATAAAAAGTTATAGAAGGTCAAAAAACATCCATATAGGCTACAGGTTCTATATAATAGTTCAATAAAAGTCCAAACCATCATTTAGGTTATTAAACTTTCTAATGGAACTTATTCATAATACTATTGACCATAAATAATAAACTTTCTAATAGAGCTTGTTCATAATAGTAATGGTCATAAATAATAACCTAGTGATAGTTACAAGATGATATCCTATATCTGAGTACTTATGTCTGTTGTCCTACAAAGACTATACAGATCCCTGTTACCAAAATAATCCCTTGTATAGTATAGGCCAATGCCCTGAAGAGCTATAGAAAGTCCCTATATTGATATACCATTAGCCTATTGTTATCATGTATAAATTCGGAAGTCCACATTTGTCAAAAGCATCTATACAGATTATACATCCACTATACAATTACTAACATCCAGTTTGAAACATGTTGTTTCTGTTAATATAGGCTTCAATTTGTCCCTTATATTTCGATATACCAGTAAATCATATGTTACAGATAGATAATCATATTATGTTTGTATGGAATACCAAATCAAACAACTCTCTATGTATGGCAACAAAATGATGACCTAATTCCTTAATAACAATTTACATATCCATTCTGCTCAACAGTATTTGCACCTCATATACTTCAAATATTGGGTCAATGAAAATATTTTTTGAAACATAAATCTATACATTACTGACCAAACAAACCATTATTAATAAATAGATATAATGTATATAGTAGTCCAATTGTCACAGTTCAGCGAACACGAATTAGTGTCCATTGATAAGCCAAGGCTTTAGTAAAATAACTCAAAATGCACACCATCACCCTCCGATAGTAACCATTACGACATCTATTAGAACCAATGTCCAAATGTCTCTCGACCTCCACGAGGGATAAAAATATGAGTACAGTACCTTATATTCCACTGAAATGGTATGTTAGGTTGAAAATAAATAATAAAGCCCCAAAAAAATGGCCGCCCAGCGTTCTCGCAAATATGTAGTTGTATCACTTGAAAGCCAAAAGCACGAGGGATAAAAATATGAATACAGTACCTTATATTTCACTGGAATGGTATGTTAGATTGAAAAAAATAATAAAGCCCAAAAAAATGGCTGCCCAGCGTTCTCGCAAATATGTAGTTGTATCACTTGAAAGCTAAAAGTACTCCTTTAGTCCCAATCAATATATCCTGAAGTTAAACGACCGTAAATGCCAGTGCCTGCAAAAAGACACTGTTAACCCTCAGTTCTTTTCGGTATGACTAAATACGTCAAACGCTCCGCACCCTATGAGACTTATGTTCTTTTAGATAACATGTTACCATATGTCAAATACATACATATATGTATATAATTTTCTATCCTTTACCCTCTGGATATATATTACTTGTTTTTTACACTGTAATATATATAGGATATGCTTGTGATATTCTATGTTTGGCATTGTAATTATGGAATATGTGCCTTTATGTAGAATTACATAAGTAATAATGTACTTTAATATAACACTCATATTTACAGATTTGGGTTATATATTTTATTTCATTATTTTGTTATGTAATGTTTTATTATGTCTTTTACATTATTAACAACATTGTGATGTAAATTTTGATGCCTATTGCTTACTTGGTTGCTTGAATTATTCTGTTGGATCATACCATGTCTTCCATTGGTTGGGGCTATGTATAAATATTCACTATTCACACTGGATGGAAAATTCTATTCACTGATGACGGCTGGTTAGCTGAAACCAGTTTGAACAAGAAATCTAAAATGGATACTCAATAAACATTTTCTATTTACCTTGGATTCTAGTGTTTTAGTATTTTGATTGCTGGCCGTTGGTGTATGATTCGTTAATGGTTTGGCCGAGCACACCACACTTGCAAAGCATCAAGTTCCTGTTACCTGTCTCCGAACCAGTAGTGCAGCAGACGACTCTAATTCCCAGAGTGACTCATCAACTGTTCGAATTCAGAAGAACAGTGTGCTTTCTTCAAACAACTTTAATGTAAACCCTGATGTTCCAGTTTTGAAAGAATTCCCAGAGACTGTCCTTGTTGCTAAATCCAGTCAGAATTTCTGTGTAACTAGATTGGGTAGAATTTCTAAACCAAATCCTAAATATGCAGTGACTTGGGCTTGAGGTCAAGTTTTGTTTTGTTGAAATAATGTCTAGCTCTTAAATATGTCTTTGTTTTCATATTTGCAATGTCGGTCAATAGATCGGTGTGTATATTGAACCTAGTCAGCCACCGTTGCTAAGCAGCACATGCATACAAGTTACTGAGCATGTGCAACATCAGTGCCATTTTGTGTTGTCAGCCAGTGTGAATGCAAGCTTGAATGGAGATGCACATGTGAGTGTGTTAGAAGTAATGACTCAGGAAATAAGCATAGGAAGTTCTAATTATATATATAAATTATAGCTCCTGATGTGTGTTTGTATAATAACTGACTTAAATGCATTCCATGTCTCATTTGAATACACGAGATGTATTACTATCCACTGACAGCTCCAACATGCACCTGAGCTATTAGTCAAACTTGGGACACCTGCTACATTTTCAAAGCTTTATCCCTCTCCACAGCGGAGCTGGACATACAGCTGTATCTTAATCTCAGAACCATGAGATCAATATTGAAGCAGGAAGTATTTGAGATTAAAGAGCAGGCTGAGGGAGGAAGTATTTGAGGATGGAGAACAGTACCACTAAGGCATTACTTAAGTTGAAGAGGTTGCAGAAAGCTATCTATAAGGACTTACTTTGGTTATAGGAGTTAGAACACTGTATAGCACATATTAGCTGCTATCTAAAATTATTCAGAAGTTATAAAGTGCTCCTTCTATAGGTGTGCAATCACAATTCTAAGCATCATTTTGGCCTAGAGCAGCATTCAGAATGCCATAGTCTTATAGGAAAGGCACATATTTAGTACAGACCTGCAGTAGATGACAGCATCTTCTCAGAAGCATATTTGCAGCATTTTATATTAGGCACTTCTCAATATATTTATGAGACATCTTTTTTATAACAGCCAGATGCCACTCAAAGGTGTGATCTGATTTATTATCAAGCTACTGTTCAGGATGACAATGGGATGTTCCACCTTGTCCTATTTTAGGGGCTGATGGTGTGTTCATGCTGCGTGCCAGTGAAATACTGACAGTTTAACTCTTGCATCCAAGGGTATATTTAATGGTATGTTCCTACTGCCATATGCAATGTATTTGGCGAAAGATGTCTGAAAAATGTGTTAGTCATTTTTTTGTAGTGCTGGACTCCCCTGTTATTTTGCTTTTTTTTTTATTACTTCAAATACAAGTTCTTAAATATACACAGTAATCCTCATAGTTAATACTAAATTAACAAAATTACTGGATTTAATATGGTGCAACAGATTAACATTAGACAACTTTTTCTCTGGGATTTTGGGGCTAAAGGTGCAGGTAATGTGCCCACACTGATGTTAGTTATATCTGTTGTAACTCCACAGTTTACTAAAATGATGGTGATGTGTGACTTGTAAGAATAAGCAAGAATATTTTATTAAAAATTTATTAGCATCACCGGAACTACTTTTTGATATCAGAAATTATGAATGAGCAACAAGTAATCCAGGCTGTATAAGTAAGTATCTTTTAATCTTTTGTACTGGTTTCAAGCTTTGGCATGATGGCCATGTATCTGGTATAGATACGGCATGTTTAATAATACTGACTGTTCAGTGTATATCCATGTACTACACAGGAGGACTTGTTGAAGTAAAATTATTAGAAGAAATAAAATTAATTTTGGGTTTCTATCTTCTGGGCACAAGAATCACAGGAATAGTTTAATCCAACACTGATTCAATCTGAACCACCAGACAGCTGCAGTATATGATCTCAAGGTCAGTTTTCTTGGTAAACATTTATCAGCTTATGTGCGCATATTGTCAGATATGTGCCTTTGAATCTTCTTCAGATGATTAGTTTAGAAGTGTATTATGGAAATACTAGCTTTATATTTTGTGTATGATTTTGTATTTCTCATGTGAAATGTTTTCTTTCTCTTCTGTCTGAGTGTAGAACTCCTGTCACTATTTAATAAAGAAGTGGAGTATACAATTTCCCACTATGAGATGCAAACAGGCTTGAGTTAACCTTGACTCACATGGAGAGGAAACAATAATCCACTGCTGAGCAGCATAGAGTGGGGTGGACAAGACTCAAGTTCTGCTGAAATGTTTAAATCTCATTGGTCAAAATTAATGTTATCTTGAAAGGCAAAAAACATTTAAGGATTGAAAGTTAAGTGGTGAGTTAATGGTATTATTTGCACACACTGATTATTTTGCCTTTATTCTAAAATTTCCTTCTTTTTTGCATTTTTAATTATTCTCTTTAACACTGTATTATTATAAGGGTGTTCAAATGTGACTATTATCTGCATAAATATGTCTGTATTTACAGTTTGTTTGTTTGGTTTTCCATACTTTGTAGCTTACATTTGTTTAGGTTCCATACTTTGCAGTTGTCATTTGTTTAGTTTCAGATACTTTGCAGTTTGTTTGTTTAGCTATAGCAGTACACTGCATAAGCTTTACAAGCAGACTGTATCACTAATGGCCATTATTTTAGCAAAAATACACTGCTTTGTTTAAGTATGGCTTGACTTATAGTTGGTATGGTGTGATCATGAGGGTAAGCCATGAGTAATCATACAAAGACAACTGTGGGTAAATTCTGTATTACCCACTCTCAGGAGTGGGTTATTGCTGTTAAAACCTTGTTTAAATAATGTTATTTTATAATTGGAGTGCTGTGTTCTTCTGCATTTTGGAGAGCTAACTCACTCGCTGAGCATGTCTATATTGTGTACGTGCAAATTATTCTGCAGTGTAATCAAAACACAAGAATACAATCTAGTTTACCTCTTCCTGTAGATGAAACTGTAAACGTAAAGTGCTAAAAGATACTCCCCTATTAATGAAGCAGAAAAGAGGTCAGTTCATCATGTGAATAATAGCAGAAACTCTTTCCAATACACAGAAATATTCAAAGAATCAGATAGAGATGTTTTTTGTTATTTTTATAACCTATGCTACTTGGTTACTTCTTGGGAAAGCTTCCACATTACCAATAGGAGGAAACCAGCTATCAGTTCCATATAGTACAAAGGTAAACACATGCTATATATGCTCTAAAAAATAACAAAAAAACTCCTTGATGCTCAAAAGGGTTTCTGTTGTTTTAAAGAATTGCTTGCATTTACCTTTGCACTATACAGAGCTGCAATAGTGTGACTTTTGGTAATGCTTAATTTTAAAAGTATGCTGATTTCTGTATCAAATCAACGTTCACAGTATCTGTACTCATTGTATAAGTAACACTAAATTTGTATTACTTGAGTTTATCACAAAGAATGTTAAACTTTGATGATGAAAAATCAGGAGTACTCTATTAGTTGTAAGTTCAGGTAAAACAGTCACAAAAAGTTTCAAATCACTAAACTGAATTCTACATCCAAAATGCAGTGAATTTTATTGTAAAATACTAAGCAGAAATAAGCAGCACTTAAAAAAATTACCTTCAAACAGATACTCTATCTTCTATTAACTGCATTAGAGGTAGTAGTCGAAAGCAAAAGCATATGTATGTTGGACATGACATGCATTCATACTTTATGGTATACACTATTTTTATGTTCAATAACAACAAACGTTTACATAAAAACTTTTTAATTAGTTTTCTAAGTGCAATAAATTTAAGTTACTTGTATGAATTGTTAGCTATTATTAGAATGTTAGAATTTACTTACAAGTAGTTCAGTGGATAGCTGGTCTTTTAGGGCAAAGCATTCCATTCATGGGTAAAATGAAATACTACACATATGAAAAAAGTTTATTTGCATAACTGTATCTAAATACATGCAGTACTCTGATTTTTATCCGAAACTGACAATGAAATAACTTATTATAGAGAGGTTCATACTTAAGAAACATGTATCAAACATGTTATAGGGAGGTCCTTATGTATGAAGCAAACTGCTACCGTTTAAAGAGCTCTGCACTGTCACATAATTGGCAATCATTACAGAACTACATCAAGTAACTAAGAACTTTCAAACAGTAGCTAGAAACAGTTTACACCTCTAACCAAGCAACAGATTTAGAAGCATTAAATCAATCCATACTGCCATTTTTTAACAGGCAGAACATCTGAACAGCTAAAACTTCCTATGCATTATGAAGAAAACTATGATCTGGTCTCCAGTCATAATCACCTGCTATGTGCTGCCAAATGGATTCAAGAACTTGACCTCTCAAGCTTCATTTTAAAGCTGAGTTCCTTGGCTTTATTTCTCAAGCACATAGGGTCACTGTTCAGAGACAAGTTGGTATCATAATCCGATACATGGTATGCGCCTGCATTTGTCCAGGTAGTTGTTTCACTGTTTCAAAACCTTTTTCGCCGTTTGAGATGATATGTTTTAGTCAAGCCTCCTTCACTTTTTTTTTTAAGCAAAAAATGTGCCATAGAATGCTGGGTACATAATGTGTGAATTTAAAATGCTGTTATTTCTACTGCTGAAATGCACTTTGTAGAGATTAAAGTTTTTTTTTCCCCTGAATTCTTAGAAGCAATTATTTAGCAGTCTGGTAGTCTAAATAGGTTTGTCTAAAGAGATGAACAATATACAGGGAAGATGCTCAAATGTGAGTCAACCAATTCTAATAAAAACCATGAACAGGACTTATAGGCTCATAGGTTTATATTAGAGTGTTGATCAGTTTAACCATGTTAGACTAAGCTTAAGGCCTCCTTTTATAAGTTCTCTGTAACACAAAGTAACTGCTATATCGGGTTCAAGAGGTCATACCACTTGCAAATTTACATTTTCCTATTCATACATCTGGGCAGTGTTGTAGCTGGTTCATCTAGTGCCCAGTGCCATCACCTGAGGTGTTCCTCAATTCTAAGATTTTAAGTTGTGGCAAAAAAGCTCATTCCCCGGTCTGGTGCAAGACAGCTCCATTCTTCCTAATATGTGCCCCTCAACATTAAGAGAAAAAAAGGTTCTTGCCTGATCTGAAGTTCCTCAACCAAGGAGCACGTCTGGTCACTGTCTAGTGTCCATGCCTGCTGATAACCAACCCTCAACTTTAAGTTGAGGATTAAACAAAACAAAAAAAAAAAAAAAAGAAATAAGCTAAAAAACAGTATTGTAATGCAAGAGTCTCTTTCTCTTTTTGTTTTCTGCTTTGAAAAACTGTAGCAAATCTCTTGCTACAATTCATACCACACTTGAAACACTGAAACACTTGAGTCCAGTATCCTGATTGCAAAACCACTACTGCTATTCCTAAATTTTGGTATGGAAATGAATGCCTTTTCTGTACTACCAATCATTCAGTACCTTCTGATCGTGCCCTCTAACACCTTACACCCTGGACAGCTTCCCACTTCATCCCACCATAGCTAGACCTCTATTCCAGGTTGAATTTGCATAAGTTAGGGAGCTACTTTATTTTACATTTAACAGAAGTCTATCCCATAGAAGAGGAATTGCTTGCAAGCGATATCTATTTTGTCAGCAAGTCCTACATATACTGTGGTGGAAATTTCACTCCTTCGAATGGGTGTTTAAGTTAGAACTTTTTCCTGCAAGTTTGTAATAGGTTGCTTTATACTGCAAGGCATGGTAGGCAAGGCAAAGGTCTCCCATCAAATGTGTTTAAGAAACACAGAAGAGAAAAAGTGATCTGAGGTGGTCTATGTAGCACATGGAAAAGTTCCATTAATTTGTTTGTTTTTTTTGTGAGGAAATGTTGCATTTTTTAAGTTGAGTCACATGTTTAGACAAACACATACAAAAAGGAGCATGCTATTCCATTTACTACCACAGTCTCAAAGGAAAAACATTTTGCCTTCAAAACATCAAACTACAACTCTGAATTTCAAAACAAAATTCAGTCTAAATGTTGAACGCCGTAAACACAATATTCAACATGACTTCTGGTTTCTAAAGTCTGCATGTCCTTTCATATTTTATGCCCCCCACATCCCCTGCAAATTGTATATACCAACTCCACGTTCATACTACAGTGAGGTAAGAGGTAAGTTCCCTGATCCTCACTGTACCTTGGTCTCCATTCACAGCGCTGAACTCATAATAACGAATCCAGCTTTATGTTCATTATTATGATGTATTATTCTAGTTCAGCGTTGTGCAACTTTGAAAACTGCCTTTTGCCCACACGAATTTCAGACTCGAGCCATTGACATTGTGATTGTAAGCCATACCATTCTAATATCGGTCTGTTAAGTGAGGAGTAAACAGGAATAATAACTCCCTTGACCTTGGAGATATAGGTCTGGTAATCAGTCTGGCTATGCAAATGATTTCTTAATGACCTCAGATACATGGTGGGCAAAGAATAGTTTATTACCAGTGAAAGTGTCTGGTTACCTAAAATTGTCAACTTTCAGAAGAGTATCATCTCTGTAGTAGGTGAATAGGTGTTTATGTTTACCAAACTACAATGTACTGTATTTCCTGGTATTTAGCTTAAGATTGTGGTCCTGTAATCATTTATTTGTACAAGTTACATGACCTGGAGAATTTGGGATAAGCTGGAGAGTTTATGATAGCTACAACTTTGCAGTCATCAGCAGTCTTAGCCAGCCACAGACTCTTGACATCAGAAAAGTGAATATGGGGAGAAGTGGACCAAGGACTGATCCCTGAGGGACACCACTAGTAATGACACCTTTTGGATGAAATTGTGTCCTATGCTAATAAAATGGGTTCTGTCATTATCCAGTTTTCAATCCAAAGGGTTACATACAGGTTTACATTTAGTTTGATTAATTTGTTTTATAATGCCATGAAGTAAGATGGTGTCACAGGCCTTTCCCAGACTGAGGTAAGCAGAGTGTACTTATTTGCCTACATCAAATGAGTTGGTGACTTGTTCAAAGAAGCCCAGTAAGTTTAGGAGAAAGGATCTACCTTTAACAAAACAAAACTGGCTTAGGTCAAGAGATTCTGTGATAACCATTTGAAATGTTGGGACCTGCTAGAGTGAGCCCTGAAAAGTGGAGCCCAAATGGCCAAAAGACAGGATTTTGAATACTCCCTTTTCTCTGAGGTATGGCGATCTCAGATTTGGTATATGTACATTATGGGGATGTGAGAGGCTTGCCTCTGCAAAAAGTAGTTTTAAAGGAGAGGAGTGATTTTCAAGATTGGCTCTTTTCCAGGTTTTCAGTCTTCTTTTTTTGGCACTCTCTATTTTGAGTGCCAACATTTAAATACAAATCTAGACTGCTAATGTCCTTGTTAATAAATCCTATAATGATGCCATCAGTTGCCTTACAGATAAGGCTGTTAAAGCTTAAATGTCTGCAGTTATCAGGGCCAGTTTTGGGTCCTGCATCACAGAATATGATGAGTGGGCTGAGTACAGTAGCTTTTCACATTTCAGGTAAGAATCTGGTCAAGAGGCTGAGATGGAGTAGGTTTAGTACTGTTTGCTACAGACAAGAAAGCACCTGGTACACTGACTGCACCCATGGAGCCATGGAAAGTGCCCCCCAGGACACAAGCTAAGGTGATGGGGGGGTATGGGCATGCTAATATGTAGGTGAAAATCAGGGGCAGAGGAAGGTTTAAAGGCTGAGTTATAGTAATTATCTAATGCATTGATTTGGTCCACTGAGAATGAAAATGTGTTCTGTATTAGCTCAGTGCATTGCTGGTTATTGTTTCTAAGGTTTCTGGCATAGCTGATAAAAGCTTTGTGGTTGTCCTTTACATAAGCAGCAATTTTAACTTCTACTTACCCTGCTTGTGCTCCTCAGTGCTTTGCTTATCTTTTAGAGTTCAGATTTCTAGGCTGGAGTATTTAGATTATTTTAAAGAAAAAATTGTTTCTTCCTTTTGTTGCATAATTTGTTTATACTAGGAATCTACCATATTTATTTATTTAACATTTGTTTATTGGGAAAGTCTGACTGGGACATGAGGCCATTTTCAATGGAAGTCCAAGGAGAAACTCTCCAAATGCATGTTTTGGAATGTGGGAGAAAACCCACGTGAATGCAGGGAGGATGTGCAGACTCCACACAGAAGACAACCCAGCCAAGAATCAAACCAGAAAACCTCTTGCTATGAGGTGACAACTATAACTGCTGCACCACTGTGCCACTCCCTTATACGATATGAGTTTGTTCCTGAGTGTAATATTGTGTTTTGGTCTGATTGTGGCCAATGCCTCAATGCAAACATTTAGGGGAGCATAAAAACTGTCTAGTAATATTTTTAACAGGCTTACTTAGGAGAGGGATGCTTAAATTTTACTATTTCATCAGCTAGTTGTAACAGATTTATTCTTGAATGATCTCTAAAGACAAACGAGTCTGATAATAGATCAAGTTTCATCCTCATAGTGAATATAATTGAGTGGTGATTAGATCTGACCAATAATGGGATAATTACAGATGCAGAGCATAGTGGGTTACATTTTTGGAGATTAGATCCAATATTCTGAACCCTTAGTTAGAACATGAACTAGCTGGTCTCAAGAGAAGCATTTATAACATCTAGGAAATATGCTGAAGATTTATTTTTGGTAGTATACGTTTCCATTTTAATGGAAAGATAGTTAAATTCTCCCAGGAGAAAGTATTTGGTTCAATGTGGAAGGCTGTGATTTGCTCAGCTATGTCTTGTGGAGTAGAAGGACTTCAGGATGATTAGATATGCCTCATGTGGGATACTGGTGGCATGGTGGGGGTTCTGCAATTGGCTGTGCTATGGTACATACTTTTATTAATGATAAGCATGATATGAATGATTTCAAGATCATTGTCTTGTTTCATAAGTCTTGATGGGATTGTTTATCAGCAGTACAGAGGCACACTATCTCCAACAGCACAGTCATTTTCAGAGGTGATTTGAACAAATGGTAGGCACTAAAACCTGACATGGGGGTACTGTCACTACAATGAAACTGAGTTACAGGAACAATGCAGATGTTTGTATTTTCAAAGGCCAGGAAGGCTTGTAAGGAGTTTAACTTCTTATTCAGGCTTCTAGTATTAAGCACTATTGCTTTTATAAAGCCTTGACTTTACCTGATTACTTTGGTAGTTTGAGGAGACTTATCTTGACAAAAAAAGTTATTATAGGGGCACAGAAAGTTTTGTTCAATATACAAAAGTTATGCAGAGAGTTGCAGGCCATTCCTAGCAAAGCAAGGAGGGCTGTCAATCATCTCATCCCAGGCTGATATGCACTGGATCCCCTTGGAATGACACCAATAACTAAACCAACAGTTAGTTAATTATAGGTTGCTTGTATTTTGGAATCAATCTTGGTAATAGTAAGATGCTGTTTAAGATTAAATTCATACAAATCTGAAATGCGTACTCTGAAAGCTCCATTATGTCTGCCTTTATACAATCCAAGGAGGTGTGTTTCCCATCATTCACTCTTGTACACAATGACCAAGTTATCTGTGTACTCTGGGGAAAGAAACTTGAGGGCTTTAGTGACCTAGTTGATCCTGATACCTGACAGACAGCTTACTATCATTCATTCTTTGCCCAGCCTGGTAAATAGTGCATCTATATGTCTCATTATGGAGTCCTTCATGACCTGCATGTTACCAGACAGGATTATTGCCTTAAGGCCATTAGCTTGGCAGGTGAGTTGACAACCTTTTTCTCTCCTAACCTTAATTATTTCTATAGGTACTGTATATTTACAAGTATGTTGCTGATTATGTTGTTTACCCAACATACATCTTGGAGGCCTTTAAGATTTGCCAGGGATTTCTTAAGTACCACGACCCCCATCAATTTACTAATACCTTCTAACCCTAATTCTGCAACTTAGCTTATAAAAATCATATCTGTAACACTACCAGTACACGAGACAACCTCAAACACACACACACACACACACGCCTAAACCTATTCCCTTACTTATCCCTTACTCTAGCCCTTACCCAGAAACACTGCAACCCCCAGTTCCAAACACACATTTAGACACCCATGTATCTCTCTGTATGTGTGTGTGTGTGTGTGTGTGTGTGTGTGTGTATGTATATATATATATATATATATATATATATATATATATATATATATATATAAAATACACACACATGTTTAGATATTGTCCAGTCAACCCATCAAGAACAGTTTTACGACATCTGTGCAAGAATGCACTCTGTACCACAATGACATGAGAGGTAAATTATAGTCAGTAGCATACCTCTCAGCTATACAGATTTTTGCAGAATGCCCATATTTTTGCCCTGTTTAACATACAATTTGTGTTTTTTCTTCTGGCAAATCATTAAGGATTGAATTCACTAAATAATGCCAGACATTTGAATTTTAGACTTCATATCCTTCAGAAAATGTATGATAGCACAAAGCCTTTTATTCTAGTAAAACTCTTAAGTTTGTAAGAGAAATATTTAAAATTTGTGCCTATTTTTGGGCCTTTGTTCCCCCATTATTTTTCTCTTTGTACCAATTTCTTGGGCTAAGACGTTCAGAGGTATGGTCAGTAGCTCAAGAAGGCTCCTATTAAACTGTGGCAACCCAGACACAGGGTCTATATTAGAACATCATTTGGAAACATTTGGAAATTCCAAAGAAATGCATCTGGAGCATTTCTCCCCGGGCCTCCGCTGAAAACAGGCTCTGTGGAACCTAGTCGGACTTTCCCGGTCAACAAATATTAAATAAAATAAAATAAATAATAAACAAACATCAAAGTTTCAAAACTTTGAAAGTTCTAATATCGACCCCTATTCAGCAAAAGCTGAAAATATCGAAGCAACAGAAAACCAAATTTTTTCCTAGGGAAAGAATTCGGTTGTCCATTTCTGTTGCTTCTGCACTTTCAGCGCTGTGGTGGAAAGTTACGGGTAGGGTTCAGGTAAGTGTGTGATTGAGTGTGGGTTAGGTTAGTTAGGGTTAGGGTGCAGGTTAGGTATGTGTGCAATTGTGTGGACGTGAGGGTTAGGGCGGGGTAGGTGAGTTAGGCTTAGGGCACGGGTGAGGTGAGTGTGCGATAGTGACGGACCTTAGGGTTAGGGTTTGGGTTAAGGTAAGTAGATAGTTAGTGGTGTGTGTATAGTTTAGTGTAGGGTTAGGTGTAAGATTTTAGGTGTATGTGTATGGATTGCTGTTTGTTTGGTGTGCTTGTGTTGTGTGTATGTGTTTTAGAACAGCAAATTTTTTCCCTAGGAAAAAATTTGCTATTCTGTATGTTCAATGTTTTCAGATTTCGCTGAAATAGGGTTGATATTAGAACATTCGAAGTTTTGAAACTTTGATGTTCTAATATAGACCCCAGACACACTGCCATTTACATGAAAACAGAAGACAAAATCAGAATATCTGAGGCAACAATAAGCCAGTCTTTTGGTTTAACACTTTTTGTAGTAAGTGAATGATATCAAATTTTGTTGAATTCTATATTAGTTTTTGGGTCAGCACACTGTTGTACTGTTTCATGACTGAAAATAAAATTAAAACTAGCAGCTATAAATACCTCCCAAATGCAGATTAGTGTTGGTGGGAATTTCAGAACTCAAGTTGTTCCCTTTCAAGTGCTGTTGACAACAGAAAATACAGTAGTATAAATTTCCCCTGCTGTGGATTGTTTTTAAGCTCTTATTTAATTCAGGACCTTATGTAGACCAGCCTTCATACATATTGTTTTTGTTCAGAAACTACCTTCCACAAACAGAGAATGCAAGAAATTGGTCATTTTCAGAAAGGAAGTCACACAGGAGAGAATTTATTCTGTGGTTACAAGCTCATGGCCTTCACATGTGAATGTCTTTGTATGTGAGGTTTGCTTTTTTACTGCTGTGTAACCTATCAGTGACATCACTGGTTGCAGTTAATGGTAACAGTACAGGTTAATGCATTGCTAATGACATAGATTGCTTTGCTGAAAATTAGAACACTTGGGAAATGCTATTTCAGGAAATTTAGCAATCTAGTTGTCACTGCACATATCCGACTTTGATAGTTCATAAAGTAAATGAAAGGGGGTAAAAGAGCTGCACCATCTAATTCTTCCCTGACCGCTACCTACACCAGATGTACCCACCACATATAGATGGTTTTCTGTCAGGAGATAAAGGATACTTATTATATATTAATGGTCTGACAAAGAACTGTTGAAAGGTATTCTGCATGTCTGATTATAGGTACATTTTCATATCCCATCTGAAGCAAGTGGCATTAAGTAGTATAGCCAAGGATGTTGAACAGACTGCCACATTTCAGTGTTGTACTAACTGCATCCTGAATGAGGATGCAGAACTAGTTCAGTTGCACATTTATGACAGTATTGGTTTTAGTGGGAGTGGGAAAGGAATATACTAGGTATATATAGCAGGCAAATTGTTCACATCCACTGGTCTGTAAGGGGTGTCCGACAAGGTGAAGAAGGGAAAAAAAATAGGAATTGCAGTGTGCCACATATTGTATGCAGTCATTGATGGAG
This sequence comes from Protopterus annectens, assembly GCF_019279795.1. Classification (NCBI taxonomy): domain Eukaryota; kingdom Metazoa; phylum Chordata; order Ceratodontiformes; family Protopteridae; genus Protopterus; species Protopterus annectens. The sequence goes on along the minus strand of NC_056743.1, from coordinate 660,931,348 downwards.
AACAGCCTTTCTATTTCTCAGCCATTTGGATAAATGTATATCACAGTCTAAAAACCCTACTCTCTATTACCTTCATACATGCGTATGTACATTTTGCATACTATTGTTGACTGTAGGGCACTCTGAAGAGCATTATCTTCTGTGTGTCACCATTCCAGTTTAACTGTATGCCCTTGCATTCCTCCTCAGCAAGCAGTTTAACCTACATTTATTTATCATTTTAAAGTATTATCATGCTTAATAAAGTACATATTGTCTGACTTAAAAATGATACAAAGTATGTTTGTGCTAACAGTATAAAAATCTTAAAAGTAGGATAAATACAAAAAAAAATGAAGACTTGAAGAATCCATTAAAACTAAAGACTGCCTACTATGTATGATTCAAAAAGACTTTTTCCTGTTTTTTGAGGACTTTCTGGAAGATGCCACAGGGTCAAGCAATCAAGCAAACAACCGTATCAAGGAAGCTAACTAATTTTCAAATGACCCAAGTCAAAAATGGGTAATGGACAGCTTGCTAGAATATTCTAGGTGAGTTCTTGAAATAGCAGAGTTCACCCAATGGTCTGAGGAACCTATCCAGAAAACAGGAAACCAGAAGTTACTTCAAACAAGCAACTTGAAAATAAGTGAGAACAGTAGTCTTGAATACAGTCTGGCATAACAGCGTCAGCCATTTCAGGTCCCTCATCAATAGAGTAATATGGTATGACTTAAGACTCCCTATCAATGGTCTTTCTGATGAATTTGGTTCCTTCTGCCTTCATATTAGCTTGCCATATGAAAGACAATAGCATCTAATGTTAAAAATGTGGGTAACAAGATACCAGCCCATTATCACTTTTGTAAAGTCCAATGATGGAATAATATTTTGAATCTACTCAATATTCTTTAGGTGATAAGACAAATTGATGAGAGAAGGTCTATGGCCCTGCAGTGTCAACCTGTCTTCCAAAGCTATGCCAAGACTGTGAACCTGAGAGACAAATTCCATTCTCTGACTGTAACTAATAAGAACTGATTGAGAGGAAGACACATTGGATAAGCTCTGACATGTGCCTCCATCACTTTAGTCTTGGGTAGATTGAGCTTTAGTTGACACGCCCACGTCCACTGAAGCACTGACTCCAGGAAGTCATCTAGCAAAGATGTACGACTGAAGGAGAGATGTTCATAAGTTCATAGGTGTGTACTAGGCTAATGACCCTGCAGCCTTTACAAGCCTAGCCTATACGATTACCCTGGCATCATGCCACCCGACTTTTTCTTCTCAAGCTTTATAATCCTCTGGCCTTAGTCTTCGCAGACACTTAGTGCATTTTTTTAAATTAATTTAAGACTTGTTTATCTCCATTCCTGTAACTGTTACTAAATCTTTGTAACTTTGTCCAATATGCTGATAAAGTCAAAGCAAGCCATGTGTCTAGCCTCTCCCCGGTGTACTGTTTTAGGTACCCATTAAACAAGCTCAAAGAACTCCAGCACATCTAAATGACCTGATCTGACCACTGCAAATCCATGCTCTGAAGTCAGCATAAGACTGATGAGAAGCACCTGTCCCTTGAGTAACTTCCCTGAAGGACAGCAGGTTTATGGTGAAAAACAATGGCACCAAGAAGAACCCTGTGACACCCAACATTCCAGGGGTTGGATGCCAGTGGAATTAATGCCTGCCCTACTACGTGTGGCATGAGAAATATAATGCAAACCAATCAAGCACTGTGACAATAAAACCATGTTTTTTAAATCTTGATCAAGATGCTGTGGCCAGTCAACCAAAAGCCACAAAGAGATAAAGATCTTCCATGACTGAATATAGCTTTTCATTTTGAGCCACAGTGAGGTAATTTTCAATGCTCATAGTTTTCTTTGTCGTATTTTCAGCTAAAGTCAGGATTTGGGTGAAAAAAGTCATATATCAGTAAACAGAAATGTATCTGTGCTTATACTACTTTCTAAGTGACCAAACTTATAAAAGGAAGGTTAAATGTAGGCCAGTAATTCCTCAAAATATTAGCTTCTAAGATAAACTTTTTGCTAATGGGAGGCTTCTGCTGTTCACACTATATTCTTTGTTCTTGCATTTAACTTCAAAAATGTGAAAAACTGTTAACTGTCTTGATACAGCTGATGTACGCTATGGGTTATGACATGTTTGTCCTATCCTCCTTTCTTAATGGATATAAGAACTGAGTCTTTACTTTATCTTTGTACAATTTTTGGCACAGACCCCAGAATCATTGCATAAGGTGAACTTGTGGCTACCTCCGTGTAAAACATACTCTTAATAAAATGGGTTTCTCAGATTCTAGAACAAGATCTAGCTCTCAAAAATAGCTATCAAAATACAAATAAAGTAGGTTAGTTATGTCATATAGTACGTGTATAAAAGTAGCAGCAGATTTATCAGCAGGTCATATTCTTATTGAAACTACCACATGCTTCAGGTATGTGGGAATATGGTTATAGAAAACTCTCAACTCAGAAATCTATGGGTCAGATACCAAAAGAGTTGCTGTTTAGTGTAAGTTTGTGCTGATTCTAAAAGACTTGCACTGTGTAATTGACTCATATCAGTAAAAGGCCTACACTGGGGACCAAATTTCAAAAGGCCTGCTATTAATTTAAGTGGTCACCTACACCGAGAGCAAATTTTTTGGAATCAGGCCTACTGTCCGTATTACTAAATTAAAAATAAATGTTTATTTTAGACCAAACATGTTCTCACTTCTTCTTCCCCACAGGAATAATTGACATAGATAAAGGTATTGTGTATCCCCAGCTAGAATATGGCCTTCCTTTCATTGCTGATGCATCCAAGAAAGATGCATACAAATAGCATCTGCTAGTATCTCATCTTAATACTAAAAAGGTAGCATCACTGCTCAGTTTAAAGCAAAGCAAAATGGATACCAGTAAAACAGAGATGTACAGTACCTTACTGAACTTAGAAATGTTTCCCTTCTTTGTCAGAAGGCTAATAAGATTTTTTTATATCCTACACCCTTAAATTCTAACTCCGTTCCTATTCTTATTTACCATCAAAGCAAACTGCATATAGCATGCCATAGTTTTCCTTTTCTGCCCTCCCAAAACAAATGGGAATCATTACTAACTAAAATTAGATCTAGCACATTCCTTCCCAGAATTATGGCGTCGCCTTAAATTCCCTTTTCAAAGAAGTCATATTACCTGACTTATTAGACTAGGGCATGTTTCTTGCTTTGTTTGTTAGAGATTCTGGTTTCAAATCCCAAATGAATCTAGTTTCTGTCAGTTAGTGCAGAAGATTAAAGCTGTGAGCTATTAGTGAGCTGCTTCTTGTAGTCCAGGGTTTGATTCCCTCAGTCTCCATTTTCCTGCAGTGTGAATATGAGCAATCCACTTAACCAGATAGTATTCTGTGGCAATTGCAAAACTGGGCTAGGCTCTTCAGTAGTTTCTTTTGGCTGCATGCCTAGTAACTACCTATGAAATGTTCAACGAAAAGTAACATTATACAGAAAGGAACCCTCGTAATGCCTAATATAACTTTTTCCACTGTTGAAAGTCCCATAATTAAAATTTCTGATAGATATTAACTGCAGTTATTGCTCTGCATCACCATTTTTCTCTATTAAATAATAGCTGCTAAGTTTTTAATTCTACAGTCTTCTATAACTCACTCTTCTATATATAGCGCTATATATTGTAAATAATATGGTTACAATTATTCAGTTTCTAACTGGAACAATTGTAGTGTGTGTGTGTGTGTGTGTGTGTGTGTGTGTGTGTGTGTGTGTGTGTGTCTGGAAAGACAACTATATGTTTTAGTATGATGCAAATGTTTATACATACACTGGTCTTTGTAAATGCATTATCCAGATAATTGTTTCATTTTTTTGTATTCCCAGGGTTGATTCTAAAAATATTATAGATAGGGCAGTGTTCTATCCTAGTTAATAAATGAAAATTAAATAAAATGTTAATGCGTATATTTAAGTATGTATGTATGCATGCAACTATTTATTTATTTGCTCTTGTTTCCATCTGGGAAATCCTGCTAAGATTATTTAAAAGTGAGGCCAGGAGAGAAAATCAATAGATGTGAAGCTGAGTACATAAATGTGTAGTATGCAATAATGTATCTATGCAGAATTCTAGTGACTGCTGAGCTAGGAAACAAACTGTTTATTGCAAGGCAGTGTCTGCTACATGTGTACTATTGCAAGGCAGTGTCTGCTACAAATGTACTATTGCAAGGCAGTGTCTGCTACATGTGTACTATTGCAAGGCAGTGCCTGCTGCATGTGTATCATTGCAAGGCAGTGTCTGCTACATGTGTACTATTGCAAGGCAGTGTCTGCTACATGTGTACTATTGCAAGGCAGTGTCTGCTACATGTGTACTATTGCAAGGCAGTGTCTGCTGCATGTGTATCATTGCAAGGCAGTGTCTGCTGCATGTGTACCATTGCAAGGCAGTGTCTGCTGCATGTGTACTATTGCAAGGCAGTGTCTGCTGCATGTGTACCACTGCAAGGCAGTGTCTGCTGCATGTGTACCATTGCAAGGCAGTGTCTGCTACATGTGTACTATTGCAAGGCAGTGTCTGCTGCATGTGTACTATTGTAAGGCAGTGTCTGCTGCATGTGTACCATTGTAAGGCAGTGTCTGCTGCATGTGTACTATTGTAAGGCAGTGTCTGCTGCATGTGTATCATTGCAAGGCAGTGTCTGCTGCATATGTACTATTGTAAGGCAGTGTCTGCTGCATGTGTACTATTGCAAGGCAGTGTCTGCTGCATGTGTATCATTGCAAGGCAGTGTCTGCTGCATGTGTATCATTGCAAGGCAGTGTCTGCTGCATGTGTACTATTGCAAGGCAGTGTCTGCTGCATGTGTATCATTGCAAGGCAGTGTCTGCTGCATGTGTACCATTGCAAGGCAGTGTCTGCTGCATGTGTACTATTGCAAAGCAGTGTCTGCTGCATGTGTACCACTGCAAGGCAGTGCTACATGTGCACTATTTGAAGTTGCCTTTGTCAGAGAGGATGTTATGGAAGACAATGATGAGATTCTTCATCTGAGGCAGGCAGCAAGCAAGAAAAGAAGAAGATGCAGAGCTTCTGAGTCAGAACCAGGCATCCAAACCAGAAAAAGGAATCATTCCATGCCAATTAATAAGCAGTAACTGTCTGTAGGGTTATATCATGGCCATTACTACTTAAGGAGATCATATTCATGACATCTTTGTAAAAAAAGAGGGTACAAAGTAGTATCCAGGGACCTGCATAAAAAGGATGAAGGCAGTGTTGAAGGTGTTGCTGAAACCAGGAAAATTGATAGGAGCTATTATCCAGCAAAGTCAAAATGATTGGGTTTAGTTTGTATGCATGGAGAAGTATGCAGAAGGGACTAAGTAATGAAGTTACCCTTTGCTCTATGGAAAATATCTTAGAGAAAATACTGCTGCTGCTTGTAAGTATTACTACTTTGCTGGTTACTGGCCGATGTTGGAGGTGAGGACCCTGTGTAAGTATTATGGAGGAAAGCTTAATTTCTGTTGCCTAAATCCTGTGTAATCATTATGGAAGAATGTCTAACTTCTGCTTTCTGAAAAGAGGGCTTATTGAACTCAACTGTGACACATTGCTTTAAACAGACTACATTCTGAGAAGATGCATTTGTTTTGAAGCTGATAAGCAGTGCATTTCTCTTGTTTTACTCCCCAGTGGTTTTCATTGAATATACATGGCTCATGTGTATGTTCTCTTTAGTTATTGCAATAGTAATGAGTTACTACACTCTATCTATCTATCTATCTATCTAGCTATCTAGCTATCTATCTATCTATCTATCTTGCATATTACACCCAGATCACATACTTTATTCAATATCCATATTTGTTGAAAAACATGAATGATGTGACATTGAAGGGGTTGCTCCTTCCTGGGATCTCTCTGCGCATACAGTGTAATAATGTAATAATAATGTGTTGTAATGTAGTACCATGAAAAAATACTGAGAAAATTAAAACAAAGTTTCTTGCTCAGTGCGGTATTAATTTTACAAAAATCATACTTACCTTTGATTTTGAGATTACCTGAGGAGTAAGATGCCTCTTTATGTTCACTGAGAATGAAGTCAGGTGTAACAATGACAAAACAGTTTTCATGTTAAAAGTTTTGAGGGGACACACAGAAGTCTGAGCTACTATAGTTTTCTTTTATTAAATGTTCACTAGGAAAGAATTTAGGTGTACCTAAGTAGATAACGAAGGCATCATGCTGACTGAGAAGGGGGCATCAGATAAAGGGTGAGATTAGTAAAGGACACTGATATGAGTTCTGAGATCTGAAGAAGCGTGCCCTATTCTCTTCAATAAAATACTACATTTTTTATCATGGTGGTTTGCCTCTTATATACTTCACTTTGGACTGATATGAGTTTGCTGCTAAAGAAGAAGACTTTGCAGAAATAGGTCACACAAGGGTTAAACAGTAAGCTGGGAGAATAAACACACTTGCAGTTTAACAGTTAAAGAATCAGTGCATGCTTCAAGGGCAGGATGTGCACAATACAGGTTGGTTACATCATTTGGTCAAAGTAGGTATGCAATGGGATACTGAAGGAATCAAACCCTAGAATACAAGGTGAAGCATTTTGGCAAGTCAAATCTTTAATACTCCTTGTCATAATTTCAGTGCATTCATGAATGCATGTCTGTTGCTTTAAGAATTAAGTGTAGTGAAGATCCAGGAAAGGCAAGAAAGGCTGAAGTTGTTAAGAGTTTTTTTCTTTCTACAGGTCAAATGCTTCCACCTAGTTTGGATGCAGGTCTCCAAAGAGAATGAAATGTTTCTTGGTGGACCAATTAGGCATGTCCATTAGTAGTTTATTCAAAAATGATAATGAAGAAGAGGGGATATAGCCTGCTACAATGTAACGATTTGTTTGATCCCAAAATAAGCAGTGTCAGAATCCAGGTAGGACCAAACATGCCATGGACATAATTTTTAGCCAGTAATGTTGCTTATAATAAAGTGTTTCGCCACTTATGAGCTGGTGCAGTGGAGTCCCTGCCCTCTTGCCATTCCTTGGCTCTAGAGCTGTCTTACAGTCAGACAGCCAGAAAGTTTGCAGTTAAGCATAACTCCTATGACTCCCATATTGCCCCTACATTCAAAGGAACTCCTCAAGGCTCTGTTCTCACCCATCTCATATTCCCACTGGATGTTCTTCACCTTTTTTTTTCTGATTTTGTACTCTGATGACACGGTCCTCTACCACTCCAGCCACTAATTACCATAATTACAAGATGAACTACAAACTGATTTCTTCTGCTTCAGTGAATGGATCAACAATAAAAATCTCATTCTTAACACATCATAAACAAAAATAATGTTTAGCACTCATCCAAAGCTCAACAGATCCCTTAATACTGTAACAGTCTATGACCTTAACAACTCTCCCTTGGAGCAAGTGTCCTCCTTCACGTGCCTTAGTTTCTGCTTTGACCCTTCTTTCAACTTCAACATTAATCTAGAAAAAAAACAGATAAAAAAGTAACTTCCCTTTATTCTGGGCACAAAAAATATCCTCTTTTCCGTCATCCCAACTAGAGAGAAAGGGATTCCACTTTCTCAAACTGAATTCTGGCTTCTCCTTATTTCAGTAGCATTTGCTAAAAGCTTCACTACCATTCATATACTAGAAACCAAACTTTGTAGCTTTATCCTTCACTCCTTAAGAAATCGACAGCACTGTATAACTCTAGAAAAAGCAACCTGGCTTCCAGTTAAGCAAACAGCAGTCCTACTTCCAGGCTCATAAATGTTCAAGCTTACTATATGGGCATACTCTCCCTCTTTTAACCTCAAAACTAAAAGGACAAGCCCCCACATACAACCTCAGAAAGTTGAATCATACTGGTCTGTTAACACAAATCCCACTTTCCAAACTTCATGCCTCTGACCATGCAGTCTCAATTTTCAGTCCCAAACTATGGGAGCCCTTTCCAGCTGAATTTAAGGACACTTCATTTTAACCCAACTTCTGTGGACTACTAAAGTCTCATCTACTTGATCAAGCTATTTATACCTGCAACCCAAACAGGTCACATGATCTAAATGAACTAATATCTCTCCTCTTCTCCAGTTGCTCTGCTACTTTCCTGATTTTCCCACCTTATACGTCTACATAGCAAACTTAAATATATTGCTTTATCCTCCTAAATGTAAAGCAATTTTTATACTTAAATATTTATTGATATCACTGTAATATTATCCTCTCACTTTACTGGCTAAGTACCTTTGTGTTCTTTGTATCACACATTTTATTCACTGTCACATCATGTTTAAGCTGAGACTGAAATTGATCAAAACTGATCAGTGCTATACCCTGGTTAACAAATTCAGTATATAAATAAATATAATCTTAACTGAATAAACTAAGGAAATTTTATGTTAACAGTAAAAATAGGGGAGAACAAATGATCTGTCAGTGCAGATGGTAGCTATCGAGTGACTTTCTTCCCTTCTACATTTCATACTAGCTGATCAAAGTGTTCAACTTTAGCAAAACTGTTAATTAGGTAGAGCACAGATCTACTCCTTTAATATAGGAAAGGATTTTACTGCCTATTGATTTTCATGTTGGGTACGATGCAGTGAAATGTATTGCTTGTTCATTTAAGTCTTCTTGTTCTGTTAAAAAAAAAAATCAAACGTACAACTTATAACTGAATATATTTACAGATGCCTAGAATTCCCACTGCCTGTCATTAAAATGAGCTTTCAGCTATAAAAATGACTGTGCTTCCCCATGTATTCTTCCTCTTATGATGTTAACCACACATGCTACTAAGGTTTGCCTGTAGCGAATGTATGGGGATTTTTTTCTATTTCACATGGAGTCAGGGTAAATCTTTAAAAAAATGTGCCTGATGCAGACACTAACAGAAGATCAACAAGAAACTTATTGAGGTATTACCTGTCCTTTTATAACATTTTAACTTCTGAACAATCTATATTTCGCTTGGTAGGTTGGATTTACATTGCATCCTAGTGTGAAAAAAAACTTCAACATCACACATTATCCATAAAGTATTACATTCACTGAGCAATGCACTTCAATAAATGAAACAAATTCTATATCAAACAACATAAATCATGAAAACAGTCCAGAATAATTTGTTTAGTAGTACAGTGTCGGTTGCTTGTGATACTAAGGGTTAAGCCTTATGTTAGTTTCAGCAGTCATGCAAAGCAATGATTCATCAGCAATTCAAGCAAACAGAGACAGGCAAAGGACATACAAACTGTTATAACCCGGTCAAAGTTAGAACTATAATATGAATATAAAGAATCACAGGCCTAAAGCAGATGCCATATGCTAACCATTTAAAATAACTCCAGCTATACTCCATGGCATATCATCTACTCAGAGGCAATCTCTGCTTAACATACAAGGCCACGTCAAACCCTGAGCTGTTGGACATGCTCCACTTACAGAAATCCCAGTCCCTCAGAGCAACACGCTCCAGGGATCTAAACCTTGTCATCACAATAAACAAAACATGCTGGAGAGATAGGTTCCTGACCCATTGACTCCCCATACTCTGGAATAGACTGCCCATACATGTCAAGCAGAGCTCCTCCTTGGCCCTCTTCAAAAGGAACCTTGACGACTGAATGGGAATTAAGAAATTCACCACGGGGATCATGTCAGTCGCCCTGCTAGACAGGGGCCAGGGAAGTAAATATTGTGGGTAGAAATATCCAGGGAATTTTTATGGCTAGGCTTGTATAGGCCCTAGGGCCGATAGCCTAATACCAAGCTATGAGTCAAAGGCCTCCATCAGGTTGGAAGCAGTAGAGTTGTTGAATAATTATCTTCACACAAAAGGACATTTTCCACAGTAATCAGAAACAATAGAAGAAATTCATCTTTAATTAATTAGGCCTTGAAACAATAGAAGACATGCATCTTTAGTTAATTAGGCCTTGAAACAATAGAAGAATTTCATCTTTAGTTAATTAGGCCTTGAAACAATAGAAGAAATGCATCTTTAGTTAATTAGGCCTTGAAACAATAGAAAAAATGCATCTTTAGTTAATTAGGCCTTGAAACAATAGAAGAAATGCATCTTTAGTTAATTAGGCCTTGAAACAATAGAAGAAATGCATCTTTAGTTAATTAGGCCTTGAAACAATAGAAGAAATGCATCTTTAGTTAATTAGGCCTTGAAACAATAGAATAAATTCATTTTTAGTTAATTAGGCCTTGAAACAATAGAAGAAATGAAGTATGGGAGAGACATAAGTATTAGATCAGCCAAAATCCTAGAAGATGGAAGTGTGGAATATGACAGGAATTAGTGAGTATGATGTGCTAAGTCAGAGGATGGAGTAAGAATGTGAAATGAATGCTTATTGAGTAAAGAAAATGACCATATACGTTTGAGGTGGGATAGAAGAATACAGCACAAAGAAGATGTAATAGAAAATGAGTACAGTATTTGTATATATGAGTGCAAAAAAAGTGAAACTGCGAATCAAGATACAACCATGGAAGTAAGAGAGAGTAAGAAGAATAGACAGCACTGGAGCAGGAGGTGAGAGGAAGCATCAGACAGCATCAGGGGATTAAAATTTGTAGTAGATGACACAGTTCCCGTGACTAGCATGGGCACAGCATTAGTAGACAGGTGAAGAAAATGCAAAGGTAATCATAAGGCCTAATATGCCAGTGATCAGAGAGCTCTACAGTAGGAACATGGATACAGGATTTGTTCGTATGTAACATAACATTTTATAGTGACTGATAGGAGCAACAAGGCATTGACACAGAAGAGCATTGGAGAGAGTGCATTCATGCTAAAAAGGACTGGCTTAGAAGCTCTGTGACAGAAAAGGAATGGGTGTTGTAGAACAGAACCTCAAAAGAATGATTAGGCAAAGGTAATGGTAATAAAGGTGAGTATAGGTAGTAATAAGATTAAAGAGGAGTGGGACTAATCATAAGAAGGATGCTTAAATTTGAAAACATAAACTGAGAGAATAAGTACTGAAGTACTCTGTGACACTCACGAGTACTGAAGTACTCTGCGACACTCACGAGTACTGAAGTACTCTGCGACACTCACGAGTACTGAAGTACTCTGCGACACTCACGAGTACTGAAGTACTCTGCGACACTCACGAGTACTGAAGTACTCTGCGACACTCACGAGTACTGAAGTACTCTGCGACACTCACGAGTACTGAAGTACTCTGCGACACTCACGAGTACTGAAGTACTCTGACACCCACGAGTACTGAAGTACTCTGCGACACTCACGAGTACTGAAGTACTCTGCGACACTCACGAGTACTGAAGTACTCTGCGACACTCACAAGTCACATAATTCTGCAGTTACAACCCTTTCCAGTGATTTTTAAGCACTGAGTTCTTAAAGTAAAAATAATTTTAAAAAATCTTGTAGGCCATAGATGAACAACAGAAACTATCTGCTAGCTCAAAACAGTAGATGAGAATGAAAACACTCTATACAGGAAGGTGACGGTGCAGTGGTGCAGCTGTAGCATTGTCACCTCACAGCAAGAGGTTCTTTGGTTCGATTCTGGCCTGCAGTGCCTTCTGTGTGAGTCTACATGTCCTCCGCATGTTTGTGTGGGCTTCTTCTGGGTGCTCTGGTTTTCTCCCATGTTTCAAATACGTGTCTGGAGCATTTCTCCCCAGGCCTCCCCTCAAAATTGTCTCCGTTCCAAGTCGGACTTTCCCAGTAAACAAATGTTAAATAAATAAATAAATAAATAACTTGACCTACATGTAGTCAGTATTATTATACTAATCTGAACAATTTTCCTGTTGGATGACCCATCAGAAGAGATTATAGTAGAGATGATGTAGCAGAAAATATCCTGATCCCATTACCAGAACTGGAGCTTAGGAAAAAAAATATTTGTTAAGATTAAAATCAGTGTCTTTTACAAAACATGATTGAAGAAACACTGCAAATGTATCATCCGGCTATGCAAAGCAAAACAAAGACCCCAAAAAAAAGCCATTGAGGTACAGTGCAGTCAACAACTATCTGCTCATTTTCCAACCTAGTATGTAACCTGATCAGGGAGTGTACTTTGTTCTAACAGGTTGTATTATATTGCTATTTCACTTCTTTCCTTAATAAGCTGAAAGACCTGCTTGTTTTTTTTACTGACAAAGCTTACTCTGTCCGACCACTCAAAATAATGATAGATTTGTAGATAATCATCCCAAGAATACATAACTACATGCTTTAAGTAAACACAGAACTATTAAATCAAAATTCAGCCTACAAGTTGCACAAGACAAAGATACTTTAAAACATGTAATTACAGGTTTTAGTCATCTAGAAATGGGGACTGTACATGGAGACACAATGCAAAAATTTTACTGTCATGTTTCAACTGTCCAAAAGTTGTATATGCATATGAAATCATGCCTTGAAGTGTGTGCATTAAGGTTCAGGTTTGTTTGTGTCTTTCGGCTTTTCCCAGTTAGGGGTCGCCACAGTGGAACTCCGGTCCGCTAATGATTGGCAGTAGATTTTTACGTGCTGGCTTGCCGGGCCTAACGCGCAAACTTCAACGAAGGAATGCCCATCAACGCATGTCGCCACACAGAATACGCTCTAACCGAGAATCGAACGGGCAACGTCTAACTGTGAGGTGACAACGCTACCGCAGCACCACCACCGCAGTTCATGCATTAAGGTTCAGGTAGTCCCTACATAATGTAAAAATTAAATACTGAGACACCAGAATAATAACCATTTTTTGTTCTTGGTAGTCTGTGCCTCTGCAGTTAATATCCTTAGAAAAGGTGACTAAAAGCAATCCAATGTCCATGTGTCCCTGAGATAACCAATGAACAGAAAGTCTGTTTTTAAAATTGATAAATTATGTATATCATCTAATGTGAAATTCTAATTTATGTAACTGTTAATATATTTTATGAAGTGTAAAGTATATGAAAATGTGTGTGTGTGTGTGTGTGTGTGTGTGTGTGTGTGTGTGTGTGTGTGTGTGTGTGTGTATGTGTCTGAATTGACGTTTTTAGACTATAAGACAGACATGCATAATTTATGCTTATCGATGTACAGATATAGAGGTATATCTGCATGTGTTTGTGTGCATATATATTGTAGTATATCTCTGTCTATCTATCTACGAAGGTTAACAATATTCAGCGCCCATACTTCAAAACTAAAACAAGTGAAAAAGCATTCTCCAGACTAAGACCTGCCATGTGGTATCAACTACCTGCAGAAATCAGATTTCTATCAACCCTGAAACACTTCAAAAAGCAGTGATAAAACATATAAGTTTAGATGCCATGTGCAAATGCTTTAGGGACAATGGCTAGTAACAACTGTTCCTTTACTCACTGTAACCCTACAAAACATCCCAACCAATAGGTATAAAAATCAACAAATCTATGCATAAAGTATAAACTTTGCCTTTATTTGCCTTCTCATGTATGTAAAGCATATTTTGTGTATATTGTCTGCTATATTTATACTATCAGATATTTACAATAATTTGCATATATGTTTTATGTATCATATGTTTATATGTACTTTATATATCTATTCCCTGCCTAAGTTGCTGACTTAGCCTGGGTTGTAGCTGAAAAACATCAGTAGATCAGCGCACTCACCTGATAAACATACAGCAGATGAATTGATAAATAAATAGTATGTAGGGTGATTTGTGACAAAGCAGTCACTATAGTCAGCTTTGTAACTTAATTTATATTTACTGACAAATAAGCAAAGGTCAGAAAAAATGCACTTTATCAAAAATGTAATTCTTCATTCCAGCATACATAAAATCGCCTTTTAGGCAAACTTGTCCACAGTACAGCAAACTTTTACACTTGGATACTGCATTCCCTTCTAAGAAGGACTCTCACAGAGTTACCGTTAAAATAAAACATTATTTAGAGAAAAGGAAAAGTAAGATCTGTTCAATCTACAAACAAAAAAAACAACTCCTTGTCACAAAATCACTTAACTCTTTTGGGGATTCCCATGTTTTAAATCTGTGGACATCAAAGGCAGATGGAAGGAGTGCTTCCAACAGCATCTGAATGAAGAAAACCCCATAGAAGCTGTAGTGCCCCAGAACACTGGCTGCCGTGCTCACTACAGAAGAAGTAAGAGCAGCACTAAGGAAAATAAAGCCAGGGAAAGCAGTGGGCTCAGATGAGGTTACAGTAGATATGATCAAGATGTTGGGTGAGATGGGAGAAAAATGGCTCCTGTGGGTACTCATAGCAGTGTGGAGAGAAAGGCGTATCCCAGATAACTTTAGAATAAGCATACTAGTGCCAGTGTTCAAGAGCAAAGGGGACATTTATAACTGTTGTCAGGACAGACACATCAAACTCCTGTCACACTGCATGAACGTTCTGGAGAGGGTGATTAATAAGCAAATACGTAAAGTAGTAGAAAGGAAGATGGGAAATGAGCAGTTCAGATTCAGATCAGGATTCAGCACAACTGACCCGATGTCTGCAGTGAGACACATCCATGAGAAGACACTAGAAATGAAGATAGAGTTCAACTGGGCATTCCTAGACTTGGAAAATGCATATGACAAGGTACCAAGAAAGCTGATGTGGGCAGTCCTGCTGTGGTTCAGAGTCCAACGAACATTAGCAGAATTAGTGCAAGCTACTTACCAAGACCCAGTGACTTAAGTGCAGAGAATATTTGGTCTTACATAGGAGTTTCCAGTGGGAGTGGGTGTGCATCAGTATTCACATCTGAGTCCACTACTGTCATAGCTCTCAACCTCTTAGCACCAAGATTCCAAGATGGCCGCCGACTAGTCTAGTCCTTACTCTCTGAGCTCCTCACAGCTATTTAACTTTTGTTTTTTTTTACAACTTTACATCAACCTTTTTCCTCAAATTTTTATACTAAAAGATTTTATAAATCTTTTTCTACGCATTTGGATTATTTTTTCTTCTGGAATTATTATCCTGGGATTTATTTTACCTCAGAACATTCTTGGTCTCTCTGCTGCTGGGACTCCTACTGCTCCAGTCTGTTCCTGGTTCCTGGTATCCTGCTAACTGCATTCCATTTCTGGGCATGGCTACAAAATCTGACTCCATGGAGACTCAGCCTACAAAGGCCAAATATACTTCAATGCTCTCTCCTGAAAAAGATTCAGGTTCAAAAGACTGAAATCATCTAGACAACCTACAGAAACTTTTAATGTAAGTAATAAGGATTTATATGGCTCTAATTTCCTTTTAGAAGAACTATAAATAGCATTAAAACCAATCCAAAGTGCTATACAAATCTTTTCAGAACAGTTTACAGACTTTAGTAAATCTTTAAAGCAAATAAACAATAGTATTGTTACTATTGAAAATAAAATCTTAGCTTTGGAGGTTAAAACAGACTTATTGGAAAGTGACTTTAAATCTAGAGATAAAACTGTTTCAGATTTACAAGCTAAAATATTGGATCTGGAAGCCAGGAGTCAAGAAATAACATCATTATTCGTGGTTTACCTGAATCTTATGACAATAAAAACTTGTTATCTGTGACTAAAAATATCTTTGAAACACTGTTAAATTGTGAAGCTTCTTCAAAATCTATAATTGTAGAGAGAGCACACAGAGCACTGCGTACAAAGCAAGATTCTTCCACACCAAGGTTAATTTATACTAAGTTACTAAACTTTCAAGACACTTTCCAGATCCTAGAAACTGCTAAAACAAAGAAACAATTCATATGGAAGTCTCACAAACTATCATTTTCCCAAGATCTTCCTGCACAGATCAAATTAAATAGACAAAACTAGCCCCTATTGTGCTGACTTGATAAAAGAGGGATTAGATTTGAATGGCATATCCTAATACCTTGTCTTTCACAGCTAATGACAAAAGATTTGTATGTTCAGATCCTAAAGATGCAAAAGACATTTTTCTTAAAACATTTAAAAAGCTTCCTGACACTGTATCTTAATATTCTACTGTTAAAGAACTACAATAAGGTTTGATCTTTTCTTTTCTTTAATCTGACAGTATTTGTGTTACATGATTTGTAATTCTGGTGTGACATAATTATATTACCTTAAGAACTTGTCATGTAATTTACACATGATGGATTTGGTGTGACAGTGTGCAGTGACAGGATATATGCTTGTTAGATTTGTGTGGATTAATAGAAGCATTTAAATTCCTGTACTTACTTTTTCTCTTTCTCTCACATATGCTTGCTGTGTAAATAGATAATATGTTAATTTTACTACAAGCTTTGGAGTTACAGCCTTCTGTGTAAGCTAAATGATTTTTGGAGGGAAAAACATTCCATCTCAACATTCTAGCAAGAAAATCTTCCCCTCAGAGTTCCAGCTGATGCTCTGCATGAACATGCACACTACAGTCTCTCTGAGATGGATGGTGATGTCATCATTTGTGAGGAAAGAAGGACAGTTTCAAATACACAAGTCTGCTTGTTTTCAACAAGTATTCAATAGCACTAACTTTTTAATAGATCTGGCTATTATTTAAAGTGTTTTCTCTTCATAAATGAAGGTTGTTTTTTAAATTTAAACAGATTCATGTCACATAATATATTCAGTGACTTTTGGTGTGTCTGCATGACTTCAAAGCAAGCTGATACTTTCATAAAGCAGAGTGAAAATGTTTCTGGAAACAAATGAACAGGTTAGTTTTATATATTAAAATTCTAAAGGATGTGTAAAGAAATGAACATATTTTCCTATTCAGAATATTTTTTCATACAATATTTTATATTATACTGAAGTGTTTAATTTGACAAATGTTACAAAGTATACCTGTTCATATGAAAGTTTCATGTTCTTTCTATTCTCTGCTCTCTCTCTTCTCAGAGGCTGGATGTGATATTTATGATTAGTAGTTTATGTTTAAGAAAGCCTTTACTTATTTGAAAGGTTTGAAATAACTATCTTTAATATGATTAGCTGAATCTACATGTATATATTTAAGCCCTTAGATTTACTGCATTTAGCTTGCTTGTTTCTGCTTTAATTAGATGTTCAAAATGTTTACTTTAAAAGCCTTGTCTTTTCATGCTGTTTTGTTATGTTACATCTATAGCTTAGAAGAATAGTATAGCTACATAACCTAACAGAGTCATTAGTAAAATATTCAAAAAGTAGATTTAAAATTATATGTATGCACATTGTTGTACATTCAGTCCAATGTATATGATGCTGTTTAAGTTACTATTTAATAATATAATTATACTTTATTCATGTATATTAACTAGTGTTAAAACCTTACAGCTTATAATATTTCATTTTGAATAGTTCCTGTACTATTATTATCTAGTTAATAGATGCATCTCCAGACTGAATTGTTTTTCATTTTGAGATATGATTGCTTGGTAGTTGTTTTTTGCTTTATTTGAACTATAACTAAATACTCATTCTACAGGTATTAGTGCTTTTATCATACTAATGGTCATGTTGATTAATGAAATTATCACTAAAGTACTAAAGAAGGTTCAGTAGATAGTGCATGACTATTATCTTTAGTTCAGTAATGCTATGCTTATTTACTTATATTATAATGTTACCAGTTGGTTTTGTTATACTTATATATGTTATCTTGGGTCCCCTACTATTTACCGAAACGCCGACACTTGCGGAAGAGGAACGAAAGGACCGACAACACAGTTGACCGACACTGGAATCCCGACAGGAAGACCGACAAGGGAATGTAAGCGACCTGGTAAGTATGCGATAGTGAGGGATTTAGGAGTAGGGAGCGGACAGGTAAGTGTGCAATAGTGAGGGATGTAGGGTTAGGGTGTGTGATAGGTGAGTGAGCTTGGGGTTAGGGGTGGGTAAGTGAGTTAGGGTTAGGGTGCAGGTAGGAGAGTGCAGTAGTGTCAGCTTGGGGTTAGGGGTGGGTAAGTGAGTTAGGGTTAGGGTGCAGGTAGGGAGAGTGTGCGGTAGTGTCGAGCTTGGGGTTAGGGGTGGGTAAGTGAGTTAGGGTTAGGTGCAGGTAGGAGGTGCAGTGTCGGAGCTTGGGGTTAGGGGTGGGTAAGTGAGTTAGGGTTAGGTGCAGGTAGGGAGTGTGCGGTAGTGTCGGACCTTAGGGTTAGGGTTTGGGTTAGGCTAGTGGATATGTCCTGTAGTGTACTGTGTTGTTTACGTGTAGTGTGTCGGTGTTATGGTGTTCGGTGTTTTGCATTGTCGGTACTTTTTGTTGTCGGTCGTTTGGTGTCGGTGATTTATGTGTCGGCGGTTTGGCGTTTCGGTAAATAGTAGGGGACCCGTTATCTTACATATCTTTCAGTTTTAATTGTATTACTTCTTATGATAGAGTGTTCTAGTTAAGCAGAGTGTGATTTATTTATTATTTACTTGTTTCTCTTTCTCTTGAAATACTTGAGGAAATACATTTAATCACTATAAATTTCAATTTAAGGATAGGAGCTTTAGATTAGTATTAGAAGTAGGGATTAAGCATGTTGGACGTCTTGAATTTAGTTAATTTTGTATATATTTTTAGTAGTATTACTCGGACTTTATGTTATGTTAGGCTTCCTTTGAGTAATTTGTATTCTAACTTGAGGTTATTATTATCTATAATTACAATGTTTTTCATGTTCTTCTGCTCTTCCTTTATCACAGGGGATTGGTGGGTAGGCACTAGGGTTAGGATAAAGGTTATTATTATACATTTCATGGTTCTTAAAAACCTTTTTCTTTTTTTCAACAAATGTTATTTGATGACTTGCTTGAATACTTAAAGACTGTTTTTCTTTTATTTTTTCTTCTTCTTTTTAATGTTGTGTTGGATTTGCACCTTGAGTTCACTTTTATAGCATCAATAATGATTATACTTGTAGAATATGCCTGTTGACATAATTTTAGATTCTTGGAATGTTAGAGGCATTCAAGATAAAGCGAAAAAGTCACTATTATTTCATATGATCTTTAAATCACAGGCTAACATTTGTTTTATTCAAGAGACCCATATTTCATATTGATTGGAATAAAGAGTTAAAAAAAAATGGATCAAAAGATTATAGCTTCAGGTGACTCATCTAACTCCAGAGGTGTAGCTATAATCATTAAACAAAAATTCATTGGGAATATTATTGATGAGAAATTTGATGATGAGGGAGGTGGTGCTTATTTACGCTTCTATTGCTGGTTTGGACAAACCCTTATTAATTTTAAATCTATATGGCCCATGTAATTCACAACATTTGTTCATTTTAAAATTTACAATATTCTTGCATCCTATAAGGATCATCATATTATAGTGGGTGGTGACTGGAATGCAGTTATAAACCCTGTAATTGATCGTTCAGCTCCACTGTCACCTATAATCTTCAATCTACTCTGGCTATAAATGATTTGATGACAGAATATAATTTAATAGATCCCTCCAAGACTGTTAAAAATATAAACAAGAATGATATATATACTTATTATTCTAAGTGCTATCATTCGTGGTCCAGATTAGACTTCTTTCTAATTTCAGATTATATTTCAAAATATATTGTGGACTTTACTACAGAACCCAGATTCTTTTCGGATCACTCAAGAATTTCACTAAAATTGAACATAAAACCCAATATCAAAAATAAAACTATGTTTAATAAGTGGACCTTAAATAATAACTTATTGTCAAATGAAGATATTTGCAAACAAGCTTCAGAAATCCTAAATGAAATGGTGAATAGTCTTGAATCATCAGACATTCCTTATGACATACAATGGGCTGCATGTAAAGCAAGATTAAGAGGTTTATTTATTAGTAAAGCTGCTTTTTCAAAAACAATACTTTAAGAAAGAGGAATTCTTAAAATCAAGAATTTCTTCGTTGGAAAATCATCTTAGTCTGAACTATGATGCTACTTTAGAAAAACAAATTTTTGATTGTCAGAAAGATTTAATTCTGCTTCACCAAAATAACCTCTCCTTAGCTGAACAAAAGCTACTTGCTTCATATTCAGAGTGGGCCAGGTTCCATCTAAATTGTTAGCGAGAATTATTAAAGTTAACTTCAGAAATCCAAATATTACATCTTTATCTTATAATAACAGATTATATAATACTGATGAAGAGATTATTCAACTTTTCACCTCTCTTTACACTGAGTTATATTCAGGTTCTTCTAATTCTGTTAAAGATAATCACTCAAAACTCTTTTTAGACTCTTTGCAGTTCCTAAACTTAATGATAATCAGCAAAACTACTTTCTACCCTATATCGGTACAAGAAATCTCGATTCAATGGATAATCTTAAATTGGGTAAATCTCCGGGACCTGATGGTTTTACTCCAGAATTTTTCAAAACTTTCAAATTGGTAGTTCTTCCCTTTCTATTTA
Organism: Protopterus annectens; assembly: GCF_019279795.1. NCBI lineage: Eukaryota > Metazoa > Chordata > Ceratodontiformes > Protopteridae > Protopterus > Protopterus annectens. The sequence goes on along the minus strand of NC_056743.1, from coordinate 660,910,964 downwards.
AAGTTTACAATCATATAAGAGTTAATGATATCTCAGATATTCATTGGAACACATCCAAAACCATTCTAATTCTAAAAAATAATAAAGATAAATCTGACCCAGTAAATTATAGACCCATTTCTTTAATTAACGTGGATATTAAGATTCTGTCAGATATTCTGGCTAACAGATTGAAACGGATTTTACCCTCAATTATCTCGTCAGATCAATCAGGTTTTATGTCTCAGAGACATGCTTGGGATAATACTCTATCTTTAGAGACTATACTTCATCTCATTAAGAAAAATCCAAACCTTATATATGCTTTGATTATAGATGCATCAAATGCCTTTGACAGAGTATGTTGGAACTTTCTATTTCAAACTATGTTATGTTTTAATATTCCCTTATTCTTTATAAATTTTTTAAAAGTTTTATACAAGAATATGTTTACTAGACTATACATCAATGGTCAATTTTCTGCTCCGATAAAGATCACTAAAGGAACAAGACAGGGTTGTCCATTGTCCCCTTTTCTTTTCAACATTTACTTAGAACCTTTGCTATTGTTTATTACTCAAAATACTTTTCATAACATCCCTAGAATTCTTAATACTAATATTCATTTCTCTGCTTTTGCGGATGATTTAGTAATCTACTTTCAAACTCCATTATCTGATTACAGAAAGATAATGAATTCTATTGATTATTTTTCTTTGGTTTCCAACTATCTTTTAAATTCTACAAAAACTCATATTTTTCCCTTAAATCATTTAGCACACAAATCTTTTGTTTCCAGGCGATCATTTTCAGTTTACTTATAATATAAAATATTTAGGAATCAATTTAGAACACAATAATAAATCTTCCTTTCAAAATAATATTAATAAATTATGGAACTCTATATTGTCTGATATGGACAGGTGGAAGCATCTAAACCTTTCATTTCTTTCAAGGGTGGCCATTATTAAAATGAATATTCTGCCTAAATTTCTTTACCAATTCTCATCATCTGATCAGATAATTTCAAAAAATTTTTTGAGTCTGTAAATAAAGCTTTGGCAAAATTCATATGGTTCCCTAAATCTGTTAGAATTTCCTATTCTAGATTGGCATTTTCGAAGGACAAGGGAGGTTTGGGTTTACCTAATCTTTATCTCTATTATTTGATTGTCTCATCCAATAAACTTCTTACTATCTCTAAATTCAATAACACTTCTTATCCAAATCACTCTTTATGGATAAAATTATGGTATAATTATGTCATTTCTAATAATTTAAATCCTGAAGCTATTCCTTTATCTCTCTGGATAGTTTATTTATTAAAAATATATCTACAGTATTTAAACAAAAGATTAGAGATTTCCAAACCTTACTCAAAATGTGTAAACTAGAAAAGATCTCGCACCATGTTCAGCCAATTCATCTAAACCCAAATATATTATTGGACAATAAACTTTTGAACTTAACAAACTATCCTTTAATTAAAAATCTAAAAGTAGGAGATGTTTTGAAATATCTTGACTTGCCTTTATCTGACTGGCGTAAGTTATTGAAAGTAAACTGGAATTACTCACCAATTCTTACACAACTAAGAGCAATAATTAAAAACAAATTTGTATCTCTGGTCCCCATAGACTCACAATTGAAAAACCTTAACACGATTATTAAAATACTTTCATCATCTGATAAAATGCTCTCAAACTCATATAAATTAATTAATTCTTTAATGATGGACCACAACTGTCTTTTTATCTAATGTTTGGTTGAATTATAATTCCCAATTGTCAGAATCTCAGAAAGTCCTGGCTATTAGACACACTAAGGAATTTATCCCTTTTAAAAATTAGCATACACACAATTAATGATTAATAATGATGCCTACTTTACCCCAATCAAATTAAACAAATTTAACCCAAATAAGTCCCCTTCGTGTTCATGCTGTTCTCATCCCCAAGCAGACCTCCTTCATATTCTATGGTATTGTCATTTTTCTCACAGATTGTGGACATCTTTGAAAGTCAGACTGCAGAAAATGGGATATCAAAATCCACGTTGACGTGGGAATTTGCTATTCTGCATATTCCATTGATTCATCTTTCAAAAGTTGATATTCATGTTATCATTTTTATTTGCTCATTACTAAAACTTTATATAACACAAAATTGGATTGATCGCTCTAAAGTAAAATGAGTTACTTTCCAGAAAATGGCTTTTAAATTTATTGATGCTCAAAGATACTTAGGTGGAAGTACAAAAAAGCTATTAGAAAGGTTGTGTTAGAAAAGGTTCTAAACATATTAAATAGTTAATGTTAAATATTTTTTATTTTTTTTTTTTTCTCTCAGGTTGCCTAACTTGTATATAGTGTACATATGGTGTATGTTTTATTTCTAAATAACTTATCAAAATCTCATGAAGGTTGTTATCACTAGATGAATTGTTATATGTTCATTTATGTCTTCTTGTTATGTATAATCTTTTAATTGTCTTGCTATTCATATAATTAATAAAAAAATTTTTGAGAAAAAAAAAACCTCTTAGCACCAAAAACCTGAGCAAAGCCAAAAATAATGGGGGGGCAAAGCCCCAAAAATAGGGGCAAATTTTAAAAATTGCTCTTATAAACTTAGAAAATTGCTAGAATAAAAGGTCTTGTGTTACCATACATTTTCTGAAGGATAGGAAGTCAGAAAATCATATGCCTGTCATTATATAGTTAATTTAATCCTCACTGATTTGCATCAAAAATCCAGAAAACCACATATTTTATGAGGTGCAGACCAAAAATATGACTGATAAAAATCTGGACATTCTGTAAAAATCTTTACGGTTGAGTGGTATGACTGCTGTTCATATTGTTGATGGATTACATTAGCTTCTTATACCTACTCACTTAATTTAACTAAAATTACTCTAATTATATAAAATGACTTTAACCATATATGGTTCCATTTAATCATTCCATAGGTAGATATTAGGCTATTGAACCTAGGGCCTATATAAGTCTAGCCAGAAAGGTATCCTGGCTTTCGCTACCCAAGAAAATTATTTTCCTGTGTCCCTGTCGAGCAGAGCCACAGAAGTGATCCTCGGGGTGAATTTCCTGTTTCCCATCCAATCATCAAGACTTTTTCTTGAAGAGTGCTAATGAGGAGCTTTGGTTTGATAATAGGTAGTTTGGGAAGTCTCTGGGACAGGAATCTATCCCTCCAGCATGTTCTGTTTATTGTGGTGACAAGGTTTAGGTCCCTAGAGTGTGTAGCTTGGAGGGACTGGGATTTCTTTAAGTGGAGCATGTCCAACAGCTCTGGGTTTGATATAGCTTTGTATGTTAGGCAGAAATCGCCTCTGAGTAGGCAATATGCAACAGAGTAAAGCTGGAGTTTTTTGTGACGGTCTGCATAGGGCATCTGTTTGAGGCCGGTAATCCTCTTTGTGAGGTATTTCTGTGGCCTTTCCAGTTGGTGTCAATGTCTTGTGAGGTACATACCAAAAGGGTCACTGTACTCTATAATTGGTCTAATGAATGGTGAGTAGAGTGGAACAATTACCTCTTTTTTCCTGGATGAGAAACCTTTTGTGATGAGGTGGGCCACGTAGAAGGATTTCCTGACTACTGTGGTGATGTGATTATCAAATTCCGGCTAACTTATTTCTCTTAGGTCTATCACAGTACATTCGTGTGCAACTTGATCCCCTTATCCTGGCTTCTTCCATAAACATAAGCCCGCTCTACCACTACTTTGTTTAGTATCTCGCTAACTCTGTTCTGTCCTTGTCACATCTTATATCTATTGCTACTCCAGATCTTCACCCCCTTTATCTTTTATTTCACTACTCATACTATTTAGCTTGACCTATTATTACTCACCCCACACAGGTAAGGTTCTGTCATCTCCAAGTTACCTGTCATTATCTATTCTAACTCTTCTCGTCAAGATTACACCTTTTCACCATAAACATGAGAATAATACCCTCACTATACCTATCAACATGTCTTTGCGAGTCACAGTTTTTCCTTTAATGTCCTTACCTAAACATAGTTACTGATAGGCTCTTTTCTTCATAATCATAAAACACAATTCCAATCTATTTATATCTTACTGTTACTAACCTATCAATGGATTTAATAATAGTAGCTAGATATTTTAAACATAATTAAAATAATTATTCCATAGTTTACTCTGCATAGATCCGCCTGTTTACTTCTGTAACAAAATCATTGTAATTGCTCCTGTTTAGTGCTGTAATATGATTATTCTTAAAAGAATATTATTTTATTACTCTCTTCTCTGCTTCTTTCTTAAATATATTTTAAGTAAATGTATGTAAATAAACTTAGTTACTTAAAGTATATAACAATGATGGAGTTTTTTTCCCTGGACATCTGCTGAAAAGGTGTTATTTATTTAGTTGCATTTGTTTACTAGGAAGGTCTGAGTAGGTCATAAATAAGTTTGAATAGCAGTGTAGCTCGTTTCCCAAGTTCCAAAACACAGAATAACAAAACAGTTTCACCTTTAGTTTAGGACAGCAATACATTCAGCTGGCTTCTCCCGTCAAAGGTCATATTTCTTCACTTCTAGGGATACCTTGTGGAACTGTTTTCATTCTTCCTTGAGATTTACCTAACTTCAAGTAGAGTCTTCCCTGTGCCTTCATCAAATCCAGATATCACAAGTCTTCTCAGAACTAGGGTTTGTTCACTCATACTCTCTTTTACATGTTACAGATAACTCCTAGATTGACTGCACAGACAGAAATAACTATCCACAGTGTTTTCAAAACAAATTGGAGATAAATAGAAGTAAGTTGTCAAGTCTTTCACACATGCAAGCACTGAAACCTATGGACATTTTAAAGTCTCAACATACCTACTACATGTCCTTAGAATGTGAGAGGAAACCAGAGTACCTAGAGGAATCCCATGAGAACTCTAGAAGGTCATGCAGACTCCACACACAAGGCAATCCAGCCAAGAAATGAACAGTTGGAACTCTTACAGTGAGGGGACAATGTTACCCATTGTGCTACTGCATCACACTGTGCTTTACATGTCCCTGTGTGCAGCTGTCCCTCATGATTTGTAGTATGCTTGCTTGTTTCTAGACTGAGCACAGTAAAAGGGACCATCCAACTTTATGATATCTGACCCTTCTAGACTAGCATATAGGTACAGCCACTTTGCTAGTGAGTGCATGTGTGTGTAAAGGTGAATAATGGACAAATAAATCATCCTAGAAGGATGCATTAAGAACTTGCTAGCTTGAGGGGCAGATACTATGGCAACAGGGTACCATCCAAAATCCTGAACAATGTGGCTGATTAACTAAAAAAAACTTTTGACAGATTACTTTTTTCTCTGGCCATTGTGGACATAACAGAAAACTGTAGAAGGGTTTCTGTAGCTCTGCTGCCCCCCCTTCAAGGATATCAGTCTGCAAAGGTTCACAATCAAAACATCCTGTTATGCCAATGTGATGAAGTGTTATGACTGGTTTACAGCAGAAATGAATAAGTGCATCACTGCTGTGCAAACATTCTGGACTTTTGTATGGCATTCAGTGTAGTCAGCCTCAAAAAGATCTCTGAGTAATCTCATAGGAGTAGTAGTCAATTTGGGAATGATTAAGTATGTACAGGGGTGGATGGACGACAGGGTGGAGGAAGTGACTAAGGAGCACACCCTGAAGAGGGAGACAGGTATGCAGTTAGCATGGAGTTTGATGAACTTCAATGTAATAATTTCTAGCATGAGTAAAGGAGATGAAAACAGACCAGCTTGTTTACAGATAACTGTAATGGAAGGCCCTTAGTAGATGATGGAGGAAGAAGCTTAGGGATATTCCTAGGGAAACTCTCAAGATGGACAGAGAGGTAGTAGCTGAGAGTCAACACAGGCATATATAAAGTATTACATGTACTGCATAACAATTCAGGGATGAAATACAGGTTAGGAGTGTAGAACTCAACTTTTTGCACTAATATATTTATAAGCTTGTATGCTCTATGTTGCAACTATGGCAAGAATATTATTTCATGTACAAAATGGCTATGATCACTTCCACCAATTCCCGTGGTAACTCAATATATATCAGCTGCATTTGTCAAGATGCTTAAAATCAAGGAGAAAAAGATGAAGATGTTCAGCAAAAAATACGCTATTCAAATCTTTTGTATTTTTGAGGGAAAATGTTCCCGTCCCAATTTTGCCTTCACATTAAATAGCTCAAAGCTGCAGTGAGTTAGGTCTTCATCCCTTACTCTACTGTTTTCCAAATACGTGCTGAGAGACTACAAATAAGTGCTTATTTTCAACTGTTTTCTGCACTTTCTGATTAACTAACACAATATTTGCTGCATATCTGTTTAAACTGAACAACTGTATTGTACTGCACTTTTTAGGTTGTCAGCTAATTGAATTCCTCTTACAAATCTAATTGCTCTCCATCTGCTTGTTTTGCTCATTCAGTTTGTTTGCTGCACTTGAAAAACACTAGCATAGATTAGGTTCAGGTTTTTGCTGACTCTAGTACCGTTTGTGAACTTTGGAGCTTGTAAAACAGTTAATTGTTTGTCTGAAGAGTCCTCCTTGTATCCTTGTGGTAGGAAGATACAGTTTGCAATGATCTAGCTAGAATTACTGTTGCAAGGTTCTGTTGAGGGTGTTTTGATTGGATAAGTTGAATTTTGGCTGTTTCCTGTTTTCCCTCTTTAAAAAGCATGTTTCTGAACTTGATTGTGCTTGTTTATGCCTATCTGTGTATCGCACACTACTGCACAGGGGGATCGCTGGTCACAGACATCTGCTCTCTAGCCTCACAAATATTACCTAACCAGAGCTGTTTGCACCTAAACCTACTAATACCTTCCATCCTCAAGTGTTATAGCCAGACAAGATTATTCCTAGGATCATGAACTGTCACTTTCCCTCCTTTCTCCTACCAGCCTGGTTGACATGGGTCTACTGAGGCAGTATAGCAACTACCTTATGTACACTGACAGCCCCCTACTTTTAAATCATTCCTGTACCATTTGTGAGAGATACACCTACATTATGAATCTGGAATCATAGCTCTCTCATGCAATAGATAGCAATACAGAGACTCTATAGAGAGAGGCACAGATGTCCCCCTCACCAGACAGAACAAGGAGAAAGTCACAGTCAGATGTCTTTCTGATGCCAGGATTAGTCAGATTATGCAAGCACTGAAGTCTCTCAATGAGTGCTGTTATGATTTGGTCATAGTACATGTTGGTATGAATGATTTGTGACATACCTCCCTGGACAATATGAAGAGCGACATGACTGAGCTCTCTGATTATGTCACAGTCCGGTATGTCCTAGCCTTGAGCAGCATATTATCCTCATCTAACATGATACCAAAATATAAACAGAAAATCATTGACTTCGATAATTGGCTTAGTTTCTACTGCAATTCTAAGGGGATCCAGTCTCTGTCAGCCTGGGATAACATGATTGATAGACCTCAATGGTTGTCACACCAGGGATTTTGGCTACTGGCAAAGGCTCTTGCCACCCCCCATAGTGCCTTTTTTTAGGTAAAGTAGCAAGGACAAAATTCCTGATTTAAAAATTTCATCAAAAGACAAACCTGAAGGTTATACTGCTAAATGCTAGGACACTTAGCATGAAACTGCACTCGCTGGAACCAGTCCTCACCTTGGAAGATGCTGACATCTGTAGAGTCAAGGAGACCTGGTTCAAGGCTTTGGAGAGCACCCCAGCTATACTGGTTTACAACTTCTACCACACATTCAGACCACAAATGGAGGGCGTGAAAACTAAAGGATATATGGTGTATCAATATTCATTAAAGATAAATACACCTCCAGATTGGTTAGACAGTATGAATCTCTGAAGACACTTCAGGTGCAATTAACTGTTGGTAGGGCACCTATTCAAGTCATTGCCAGCTGCAGGACTCCCTTAATGAATCATGACACCCACACTGTCTACTTGGATCTACTGGAATCCATCATGATACATCAAAATACCATGGTTCTGGATGATTTTAATTACCTATCCATTAACCTGGTAAATTACACAATTGCCCAAAGGTTCCTTGAGTTCATTAACTCCAGTGCCCTGGACCAGCTGCTGGATTACCCCAACTAGGGGCACCAACATCTTGGATCTGGTGCTTACTAATATGTAGAAACACTGTAGTACCCCTACTGTGAGGTCTTCCCTTCTCGGATCTGACCACAAATCAGTCTCATTTGAAGTAACTATCACACCAGACCCCACTAGCAGCAACTAAACTAAAAATAATTCTCCAAAGTAGATTATATCCTTATAAGGGATGGTATAAAAAGCTTCAAGCACATCCCCCCTCAGATGGAAGTGGCAACTATGCCAAGTCCTACACCAATGCTTTTTTCTAACACCTGTATAACTGCATTGATGCAGCTGTACCTGATTGGACAAAAATAAGCTATTCAAGGAAGAGCAAACCTGCCTGGTGGACAACTGCCATTAACAGGCTTTACAATAAGAGAAAGAAATTGTTGTCTGAAAGTAAGAGTGACCATGCCCTAAACTGGAAACACTGCCTCCTCAGCTTAAACAAACAAATAAGACTTCTTGTCAGTCCTCCAAAGCAAACTATGAATCCAAATTAATGTCTTCAACTAAGGACAGCCATAAGGCATTCTTTAGCTACATCCATAGCCTAAAAAGTAAAACCCAGATCTGCGCCAAAATGGTAGTTAATGATACCACATACCCTGAGCCTGTGGACATAGCAAACCTTTTAGCCAACAGGTTCTGTGAAAACTTCACTCCCCTGTGCCTACCACACATACCCCATGACATTTTTTCCACCTGTACACCACCTTGTATCTCTAGAAAGCAGGTCATAAATGCCCTGTCTAAGGCCAAAAACACAGCATCTATGTGACCTGATAACATCCCAGGCTGTGTCCAACATGGGCTCTGACAAGAATTAGCAAAACCATTGGGTACTCTTTTTAATCATATTCTAAGTACCAGCTTCATCCTAGCTGAATAGAAAATGGACACTGTTATCCCCTAGCACAAAGGTGGTACTTCCACTGACCTCGGAAACTATAGACCTATTATCCTGACTAGCCTTATCTGCAAGGAGAGAATCATCATGGACCTTATCAACAAACATGAAAGTAATCTCCAGACACTTGACCCTACTCAGTTTGGATTTGTCAAAGGGAGATCATGCCTATTAAACCTGGTGGACTTCTTCAAGACAGTCATCAGAGCCCTGGACAAAGGGAAAATTGTGCATGCCACCTACCTGGACTTGGCCAAGACATTTGACAATATTCCCCATTCAGACATTATTGACAAACTCACCCATCTAGGTATCAGTCTGTATATCATTAGTTGGATCGCTAACTGGCTCACTGATAGAACCCATTGCGGTCAAAATAGGGGAATCCACCTCCAACAACAGAACTGTAACCAGTGATGTTCCACAGGGATCAGTCCTAGAACCTCTACTGTTCGGAATCTATTTCTCCAAAGTACAAGCAAAAACTAAAGGTCTGTGGCTGACAAAGTTTGCTGATGACTACCAACTGGGAATTCCCAAACAATGTCCACATCCTAAAAGAGGGTCTTACACAAACAAATGATTGGTGCCATAGTCATGACCTTAAACTCAATGCCAAAAAATGTATTATCATCCCTTTTAGTAAGAGCGATGTTCTAGCTAACAACCACATCAATAGAAACACCCTAAGCATGTACTGAGTGGTGTGGGACCTGGGCACACAGGTTGACAGCAACCTTTCCTTTGATCACCATCTCCACAGTGGCAAGGAGGACATTTTAAATTGTTCATCTCATATGTAAGGGCATTACCTCCAGAAAAAAAGAAGTTATAACCTACCTATACTCTTCCATCATCAGGTTAATAATTGAGTACAATGTCCTTTTTGGTATGTACTTTCCAGGCACCTTGAAGCAATTGGAGAGACCACAAAAGTTCCTCGCAAGGAGAATTCAAGGTCTTCAGCATCTGTCCTTTTTGGATTGGCTGAAATAACTGTCACTTGACTGTGTTTGATACATAATACTTGGAGGCAATATCTGTCTTGCATATAAGGCAATCTCTGAATCTCCTTTATTGGAAATGTCGCATATCCATAAGTCCAATGGCTCATCCCTCACTCACTCTAAAGACCTTAATCTGGTATGTGATATTAATAGAACCTGCTGGAGGGACAGACTCCCAATTAATGTCAAGCAGAGCACCTCTTTGGCCCTCTTCAAGTGCAGTCTGGACTTTTGGATGGGTAACTGTTAATTCACCTCAGAGGCTCCACGTGTCTCTCTCTTGGACAGGGGCAATAGGTGCTAATTGTGGGAACAAGAGCAGAACTTGGCTAGGCTTGTAAGGGCCTTAGGGCCATTAACCTAGTAACTTCCTATGATTTCAAAACAACAGCAAAAGAAAAAGTAGTTATAGTGCACTTATTCTAAGGAAGCTGCAGTTTCAAGGAAGATAATGCTCAGCCTATATCCATTTTTAACCTTTTAGCCATAATACAATGAAAGTGGTGCACATTCATAGGTTCATAGGTGTTTACTAGGCTAACAACCTCAAGGGCCTTTTGAAGCCTAGCCATGCATCCCAAATCTCTGACAGGTTCTGATACCCTTGACAAGTGTTAGCATAGGCCTGGGAGATAAACCATTTAAAGGGTTACCTGTGTCCATTAGAGACATAGGTGCCAAACCAGGCATGAATTTCCAGTTTCCCATCCAGTTGTCCAAGTAGCACTTAAATTGGGTTAGGGAGGATCTTTGCCTCACATGGATGGGGAGCCTTTGCCATAGATGGGATAGTCTCTGGAATACATACCTATCTCTCCAGCAGGTCCTATTTATATCACAGGCAAGGTTTAAGTCTTTAGAACAGGTAATTCTGGTGCTGTTTGTTTTGTGGATATGCAGGAGGTCCATCAGAATGGGATCTGACAATGTCCTGTATGCCAGGGATAGATCTGCTCTCAAAAGCCTGTAGGAGAAAGAATACAGGGATAGGGCCTTGAGGTGGTCTGCATAGGACATTTTACTTGTGCCCTGTATTATTTTAGTGTGGAATCTCTGTGGACATTCCAATTGTTGGATATGTCTGATTAGGTGCAAACCAAAGGGGGCATTATACTCAATGATAGGTCTGATGAATGCCAGATACAATGGAACAATGACTTCCTTGGACGTAGATGACATACCTTTGTTTATAAGTTGCACAACATAGAATGATTTCAACACTGTAGACATGTGATGGTCAAAGGCTAGATTACTATCTATGTGTGTCCTTAAGTGCCTGACAACTGGGTCAACTCTAAGAGGTGTATTGTCAGTATGATAGTTACCAAGGATAGATGACTTCCCAAAGGATACTATTATGCATTTCTTGGCATTTAGTTTTAGTCCATGGGTCTGACACCAGTTGTTTGTCTGTGTCAGCCTCTCCTGGAGAACAATTGTGTCAGTATGAGATTTAATGACAGCTCCTAATTTGCAATCATCTGCAAATTTAGCCAGCCAGAGACCAGTGATATTGGCCTTGACTTCAGAGAAGTAAATGCCAAAAAGGAGCCATCCAAGGACTGATCCCTGAGGGACTCCACTTATGACTGGTCTCTTTGTAGAGGTGGACTCCCCTGTTATAACTTCCTGGGTACTGTCTGTGAGTCAGCTATCTATCTACTGGGTGACATACAGGTTTGTACATAAACTCTTGAGTTAGTCAACAATGCTCAAGTGGGGTATTGTTTCAAATGCCTTGGCCAGGTTAAGGTAGGCAGTGTGAACAATTTTGCCATCATCCATTGCTTTCATGACCTTCTTAAAGAAGTTCATTAGGTTGAGTAGGCATTATCTGCCCTTGACAAAACCATACTGGGTTGGCTCCAGTGTCTGGAGGTTTACTATATCTCTATTGATCACCTCCATGATAATTTTTTCCATGGCTTCATAGATATATATATATATATATATATATATATATATATATATATATATATATATATATATATATGACTAGTGAGACGTATGAGTCTGTAGTCTCCAGGGTCTGTAGATGGCCCACCTTTGTGCAGAGGGATGACTGTCGCCTTTCTTCATTCATGAGGCAAAAAGCCTGTTTGGAGGCTACAGTTAAATAGTAATTCCAGAGACCCTGATAGGTTATGTTTCATGCAATTTAGAAGGCATCCTGGGATATTGTCTGCGCCCATTGATGCAATGTTCTATGTCTTAGAGCATTAAGGACTTCCTTAGTGATAGTAGGGGGAGTTACATTTGATGATATTTGCTGAGGAAAGGTTGAGGGGGAATGAGGGGTAAAGCTGGGGCTGAATTTATCAGCCAGGAGGTTTGCTATATCTTCTGGCTCAGTATAGGTGGCTCCATTTACAATGAGCTCTGTGCACTATTGTGTATTGTCTTTTAGGTTGTGAAAATAGCTAAAGAATACTTTGTGTTTGTCCTTGGCCTAGGAGGCCAAACATGCCTCAAATTTGGTTTTGGTAGACTTTATTTGTCTTCTCAGATCTTTAGTTTGATGAGATTGTTTTTATCCTGCTGGGTGCTGCACCTCCTAATTTTTGACTTGATTTGTTTCCTTCTGTTATACAGCCTATTGATTTTGTGATTTCACCAGGGTGGCTTGTTTTTTGCGTTAGTTCTGTACCTCTTCCTCATGGGTACAGCTGCCTCTATGCAGATATTATACTTGTACAGGGTTTCTTTGAACAGTTCTGTATAGGCAGCATTGTTCTCAGTGTTAATGGGAGCTTGAAATTTTGCCAGGTTCTCACTTAATAGCAGGAAGTTAGCCTTATAATAGTTTCTGAATATTCCAAGTTTAGCTTGACATCCAGATTTTACTTTTACTTTAAAGGAGACCATTTTATGGTCTGACCTTAACAAGGATGGCATTACAGTAGGGGGTGTGGAGCAGTCTCCCATATTAGTGAGGACCAGATCCAGTATGATTGCACCCCTGGTTAGAATATTGACTATCAGGTCCAGGGAGTTTGTTTACAAACTCCAGGGATCTCTGTGCATGTACATTTGGTGTCGTATAGGATTCTCAATAATAGTGGGGTAATTAAAGTCACTCATGAATATGGTATTGGGTGGGATGGTTAGTGTTTCTAATAAGTTTAATACATGTTATGGGTTTCCTGGGTCATAGAAGGGGACTTATAGTTTGCAAGGAAGTGGTATTGGATTTTACCTATGGTGATTGAACATGGAATAGTTCAAGTGCATTGTACTGTTTGATCAGCGGAAACTATTTTCTCAGCTTAAACCAGTTTACGCCTTCAGTGATTCTAATCAATGTATCTTTATTTAACACTAATTCCATTTTAGAGCCACTTTTAATGCACTCTGCAGTTAAAGGCAATCACTGAATGTTGCTTCTTAGATTGTGAGACAGAGAGCTAATGTCAAAATCTATTGCCCTCACTCTTAACTGTAGCAATATTTTTTAATATGTCCATGATTCTTTATTTTAATAGAGCACATCTGGAACCACTGTAGCAGAATAGAGAGTTTCTGATAAGCAGAATGCACAGATGCCCTTATGCTTACCTGTTGCAGTATGCTTAACATGAGTTCTCTGCCATAGGCAACCTGACGTCGGCCAGTATACAAAAGTCTTTCACTACTGTAGGGTGCGTGGTACATCGCACATAGACTGCTGTTGTATGTCAGCCATAAAAGCAGTGTACGCATGCACTAACCACAGAACTTCTCTGCCTACAGGCCAAATGTCACCTCAAATGTCGGTCTGCTCGCCAAGTCGTTAACTGTGTTCCAACAATTTTCTCAGATAAGTGCCCTATTGGGGAATTTTTGTTTCTTTTGCTACAGATTTGTGCTATGGTTCATGTCATCTAAAAAAAGGCAAATGCCATTGTGGAAGACAAATTCTACACAAAGATTGCCATCTCCAGTGTTTGTTCTGCATTGACCCTACCTATGACCACAAGTCTTGTCCCATTTGTCAGGCCTTTGTGCCCAAGACTCTAAGAAGTAGACCTTTCTCCTTAGCCATTTACTTGGAAAATCAGCACTTAAATTTGCTAGCTAAAAGTGCGATGGAGGGATTCTCAGGGGCCAAGACTGAGCTGGTTATGAAGTGGAAGGCCAAAAAGCTGAGGCCTGAGCCTTTTGCTGAGACTCTTACCACAGACGTCTCTCCTGAGGTGGATGAATGCCCGAAGATATGTACGGTTCCTGGTTTTGGTTCACACGCTGAGCCCCGTGTTGAGACTGCCATGGATCCAACCACAGGCACGTCCTCAAAGGCTGAGCAGGCATCCATTTTGGATGTACGTGAGGAACCTAGGCTTGTGATCACCAAAGGCCCTAAGGGGATTCCTCAGATCCTTGTGTAGGAGGAAATTCACTCTGATATTATTGAATGTAGGCCTAAGTCCGGGCCACCTACAATACATAGGATAGACCTACATCAGAAGAAGAAGCAGAAAACTAAACACTTGTTCCCTCCTAAAGATCCCCAGAGTGATTGGCAACAATTCAGCTAAGGGCTTTTCAAGGCCCTTATGGCCCTTAAGCCCACTTCGGGTGTTTCATTCCCTGCCACACCCTGCACTGCTTGCCCACATACAAGGGTTAAGGAAGAGGTTTTATCAGAAGATAAATCAATGACCTATTCCTCACAGATCCCCTCCACATTAGATTACATGATCTGATGAAGGATTTTCCAAAAGCGCTTATCGTATGTTTATGTGGGACGTTATACCTATATCTGAACTAAAGGAAAATTTGTCATACTACTTGCTGCTGAGTACTTTGTGCTTGAGAATCTTTTATATTACATGCTTGGAGTGCAGCTTGACTAACATTTGTAAAGTTTCAGTTTTTGTGTTCAACAGAACAAGGAAACACCAGTGTTTTTATGTAATGTTTCACATTGTGAGCGAGCTTGGAGCACCGACAGAAATTGTAAGCTTACTTGGCTCTAATTACTGAGTCCTGCACTTTCATTTGAACAATAACTTGCTTTTGTTACAAGTTTCAAACGTACTGAAGGATTTTTATGGCATTAGCTGCATTTGGTAGCCTTATTGCAAGATGAACATTTATGCTTAAATGCAGCAACGTGCTTACTGAGAAGTGGAACTGTTTTGTGGTTAATCAAGCATTCGGGAACGTTTTTAAAAGCAATTTTAATAAATTACTTTGTACTTGGAATAGCTGTGGAGTAGCGGTGTGATTTTTTTTCTTTACATTAGATTACACCTCCCCAGAGGAAGACTCCAATGGGGCAGACTCACCCATAGAAGAACTCTCATTTGGAGAGACTCTGGTCAAAAATGAGAGAACATTTTAAATGGGATAGCACTCCGGTATCTGACGTGCAAAAGAGACAATACGATCTTCTGTAGGTGGAGTCCCTTAGCCCTTCAGCTATTCTTCCTGTGTTGCCTGCATTTCTAGATGCCTTTTTGTCCACCTCCAGTACCCCGGATTCCCATCCTCCTGCTCCAAAGAAGCCTGACCAATTTTACAAGATACCCGAGAACTGCAAGTTCCTGTTCAGATGTCCTTTAGCAGATCCATCAGTTATTTCTGTGGCTTCAGACAAACCATCCAGGTTACTATCTTCAACCTGTCTCCTTCACTCAGATTAGGACAGCAGGATCCTGGAAAAGCTAGGCAAAAAAGTGTACATTTCTGCTACCTTGGCATTTAGGGCCATTAATTATCAAACACACATGCACAAATTTGCCTTAGAGCTTCTGTCTCAGCTCTCTAAAGTCATTTCTGATTTGCCGGATAGAGAATAAGACTTTGGGTATGTCACTGCTTGCAGCCTCCTCTTAAATAGCCTACCACACCATCCAATGCAGTTATGACACTGCAGAGACTTCTGCCAGGGCAGCTGCTTCTGGATCTATTTTAAGGAGATTCTCCTGATTAAGACTCCATCCATGACCAGAGGACATTAACTCTAAACTTTTAGATGCACATTTGGACAACTCTGGATTGTATGGTCCTGCAGCTGCTAACTTATTTAAATCCCTGCATGAAAAGGGTAAGGAATTGCAGGAAATAAAACATATTTTTATTTCCCCAGTGCCTAAATTTCAAAGAAATTATCCGGCAAAACCTGCATTTGTACGTAGACACTCCCGCCCTCCTCCACCAAAAACTAAAAAGGGTGGTAGGAGGCCTTAGCAGCCAAAGACTTCCCCTCCAACTCCAGCTCAGAAGCAGCCCTTTCCTGACCAGCCTGGTTCCCTCTGACTGCACAAACAACCTCACCCACATTCCTCTTTCTCAGCACCTGTCTCTATCTCTACCAGTCTAGGAAAGCATAACTCAAGACTCCTAGGCTCTCTCTGTCATTCAAGAAGGATACTTTCTGGTATTGGACTCCCAACTTTCCTTCAGTAGCATCCCTCAACCTACAAGGGAATGACTAAATTCTTACAAGAGGTACTGCTAGACTGGTGGAGACAAGGGACCATTCAGGAGGTTCCTCAACACCAAAAAGGAAGAGGTTTCTACTCCAGAATGTTGCTAGTGCCCAGAATGGATGATTCTTTCAGAGCCATTCTGGACCTTTGCTACCTCAACACCTTACAGAATGTGTACCTACCTTCTGTATGTTAACTCTTCAGACCTTGTTTCTCCTCATTCTACCACAAGCATTCTTGACTTCCCTGGATATCAAAGATGCATACCTACACATTCCCATCTGCCCCAATTGCAGGAAGTGTTTAGATTTTTCTGTGGCTTCTTGGCATTTTCAGTTCTCCGCCTTGCACTTTGGATGCTTTACTGCACCAAGAGTATATACAAAATGTCTAGCTCCAGCTTACCAATGGGAGTGGTAAGCACTAGGTAGCCTATCTACCACAAGAGTGGTTTCTGGCCCAGAAACTGTAGTTCACTGGCCATTTGGTCAATTTTTCCATCTCTTTCAACTTTCTGGTTTAAAAGCCCACGTTTGCGCTTGTTTCCCACCTTTCCTGTAACTAGTCTAGTCCAGATACAGATTTGCTGTATCCAGGACTGTTTGCAAGCTTCGAGCCCCCCAAGCCTTTCTTTGTTGGAGGGAAGCATTCTAGCGTATCAGTGGGAGTAGTAAGCACTAGGTAGCCTATCTACCACAAGATCCAGGTACAGATTCTTAGTTTTAGCTCTTGAATTTGCTTATTCGTGCGCAATACTTGTTCAAAACTTGTTGTTAGCACTAAATAAGCTGCAAATTACTACAGCACTCAACTTTCCTCTTTACATAGAAGAAAACAGTTTTTGTACTTACTTTCCTCACTCGCTTAGATAAAAACAACTCTTATACTCACTTTCCTCACTTGAAAGTGGAAGGAAAGTGTTTTTTTATTCAGGCATGTCCAGCGGTCAGCCCCCAGTGTTTTCTCCTGTCTATCTGATCAATCTGGGCATCTTGAGGCAATGTAACAATTGCCTCATGTACACAGACAACCCACTCCTCCTACCACCCAACACCACAAGCTGTGAGAGATGCACTTAATAAGCCAAACTTGGAGGTAATGCTCTCTCCAACCAAGACTGAACTTGACAGTCAAGAGGAGACGGTAAACACTTGCATCACACCACACTCATCACATAGTCCCACTAAACCTACACCACCAAAATCCATGCATAGAAACATGAAAACATTCACAGAGGCTCTCAGTAATAATCTGCTCAAGCAACAGAGACCTCCAAAGCAGAAACACAAGCAACCTCCAGCCCGAACACAACCCAAATGACACATACCCACAGACTCAGTCTTCCAATAAACCACAGCCCATAAGGCAAACCAATGTACCCAACACACTAGTCATAGGTGACTCTATAGTCAGGCACACTGATGTCCCAATCACCAGGCTAAACAAGAAGAAGGTTACTGTCAGTTGCCTGTCAGGTGCCAGGATCCGCCACATAACCCACGCACTCAGGTCACTCCACAAATTTAACTCTGTCATTGTTCATGTTGGTGTGAATGACCTGAGACGTACCTCCCTGGACTACATGAAAAGAGACATGGAAGAGCTCTCCAATCTTGTAGCCCAGGCAAGTATGACTAGCCCTGAGTAGCATCCTGCCATCACCCAGAATGATACCGCAGTACAAGGATAAAATGATTGACTTCAACAATTGGCTAAGCTTCTGGTGTCATTCTAAGGGGATCCTGTATCTGTCTGCCTGGGATGACATGGTTAACAGACCACAATGCTATGCCAGAGATGGTCTGCAACTGTCACCCCTGGGATTGCAAATAATGGCTAAGGATCTTGTCACCCCTATAGTGTCCTTTTTAGGCAAGATTCAAATGACAAATTCATCACATAACAGGAGCAGGCAAGCAAAAACAGAGGGTAATGTTACTCAATGCTAGAAGTCTAAAACTCAAAATGCACTCACTCGAGGCACTCCTTAAAATGGAGAACATCGATATCTGTGCAGTGACTGAGACCTGGTCCAAGGCTCTAGAGAGCACTCCTGCATTACCAGGCTACAGATCATACCACACTTTTCTGCCATCTAACCTGGAGCAGAACACCAAAAGCGGAGGTGTGTCCATATTCATTAAGGATGTCCACACCTCCAGGCTAGTTGAGCAGCATAATGCATCCAAGGTTATCCAAGTGCAACTAACTCTGGGCAAAACTGCAATCCAAATTGTAGCTTGCTACAGATCCCCCACCATGCCCCAGGATTCCCACTCCTCTTTTCTTGATATACTGGAAAATATTAGGGTTCAATAATGGGCGATTTTAGCTACCCCACCATTAACTGGAAAACTACTCATGTACCAAATCCTTCGCTCAATGCTTTCTGGAATTCATAAATTCCAGTGCCCTGGATCAACTTATCCACACCCCACCAGGGGCAACAGTATCTTAGACCTAGTCATTACCAACATGAGTGACCGGTGTTCCACACCTGTAATCAATTCCTCATTGGTCAGATCCGACCATAAGCTAATCACCCTAGATATCCACATCCTGCCCCCACCCACCATTAAGGAAACCGTGGTAAAACATTTCTCCAAAGCCAACTTCATGCTTCTTAAAACAGAAGTGACAAACTTCATGACACCCATGCAGATGGACAATACAGTTATGACTGTTGAATCCTACACAAATGCACTCTATAAGCACTTACACGCGTGCATAGATCATGCTATCCCAAACAGAACCAAGAAGCTATCCTGCAAACAAAGGAAGCTAATCTTGTGGTCCCCAGGCATAAAAAACTCTACAACAGAAGGAAGAAACTGTTGCAAAAGAGAGTAAAATCCCATGAGTGGAGGAGGTCCCTGGTCAGCCTCAGTAAGAAGCTGAGATCCCTTATAATATCCTCCAAAGCTAGCTATGAAAACAAAATCGCCACTGATTCAAAGAGCAACCACAAAGCATTCTATAGCTATGTGAAGAATCTCAATGGCAACACCCAGATCTGCTCTGAGTTACAGCACAATGGCACAAAAATTACACAACCAACTGATATTGCCAACATCCTGGCAGATAGGTTCAGTGCTAACTTTATCCCCCTCTCACCCCCTAAAGAGCACATATCTATACAGGACAAATGCAGAGTCCCTGTAATCACATCTATGCAGGTAAAAGCTGCACTCTCTAAAACCAAAAACAGCATCCATGGGACCGGACAACATCCCAGGCTGCATTTTACACAAACTTCAGAACAAACTGACTCCCCACCTAAGCACCATGTCCAATCATAGTCTCACATCAGGCTTTGTGCCCACTGAATGGTACACATCAACAGTTATCCCACTCCACAAAGGGGGAGCCACCACTGATCCTGGGAACTATCACCCTATTAGCCTGATGAACCTAGTCTGCAAGGCCATGGAACATATTATCATGGAACTCATAAACAAAGACATTGGTAGCCTCCAAACTCTGGACCCCACCCAGATCAGGTTTGTGAAAGGCAGATCATGCCTTCTGAACCTGATCGATGACTTTGAGGCAGTAACCAAAGCCGTAGATGAGGGTAAGGTGGTTCACACAGCCTATCTTGACCTCACCAAGGATTTTGACACCATCCCCCATTCTGGAATTATAGCTTAACTCACTAAACTAGGAGTAAATCCCTACATCACAAGATGGGTTGCCAACTGGCTCACTGACAAAACCCACACTGTAAAAATTACATTCTCTAAATCTGACTTCAAACAAGTGGAGCACCACAGGATTCAGTCCTGGGACCTCTCCTGTTTGGTATCTACTTCTCTGAAGTACAAGCTAACACAGAATGCCTCTGGCTAATGAAGTTCGCAGATGACTGCAAACTAGGAGCCAAAGTCGAGTCCCCAAATGATGTGGACATCCTACAGAAGGGCCTCACTGAGACAGATGCCTGGTGTCAGAGGCATGGCCTCAAGCTCAATGCCAAAAAGTGCATTGTCATCCCCATTGGTAAAATCTCTGTACCCATGAACTACCACATAAACGGCAGTCTACTTAACGCCGAATGCATGATAAAAGACCTTAGGACCCAGGTGGACAGTAGTCTCTCCTTTGATACATCGCCACAGTAGTCAGTAAATCCTTCTATGTGGCAACCTCATCACAAAAGGGTTCTCATCCAGGAAAAAAGAGGTTATTGTTCCCCTCTAATCGGCACTCATTAGACCCATTATAAAGTACAATGCCCCTTTTAGAATGTACCTCACAAGATATCTGCAGCAGATGAAAAGGCCACAGAAGTACCTCACAAAGAGGATTACTGGCCTCAAACAGATGCACTACATTGACCGTCTCAAAAAAATCCAGCTTTACTCTGTAGCATATCCCCTACTCCGAGGAGATCTCTGCCTAACATATAAAGCTATGTTAAACCTAGAGCTGTTGGAATGTTACACCTAAAGAAATCCCAATCCCTCCGAGTTACACGCTCTAGGGACCTAAACCTTGTCACCATAATAAACAGGACATGCTGGAGGGATAGATTTCTATCCCAGAGACTTCCTATACTCTGGAACAAGCTACCCATCTATATCAAGCAAAGTTCCTCATTAGTACTCTTCAAGAAAAATCTTGATGAGTGGATGGGAAATAGGAAATACACCCCAGGGATGACTTCTGTGGCTGTGCTCGACAGGGGCACAGGAAATTAACTTTCTTGGGAGGCGTAAGCCAGGGAACCTGGTTGGCTAGGCTTACTTACCTATGAACCTGTGATTGCCTACTGCAGGCTTCAGGGCATCCACATTTTCCCTTATCTGGATGATCTTCTCTTTCAGGCAACCTCCCCAAAGATCTTAGAGCAAAACATCCACTTTGCTATTTCCCTTCTACAAAGTCTGGGATTCACCATAAACCACAAAAGATCCATTCTCACCCCCTCTCACGGTCACATCTTACTGGGGTGCAGGATACAGACAGACCTCATGAGGCTTTTTGTCCTCCTCAGAAGATGCAGGACCTCATCTCTTTCTGCCTCTGCACCACATTTCAGCCAGAGAGTTCCTCAGAGTTTTGGGCTTTGTGGCATCACCATCCCAGTGTTACCACTGGCCCAAACTTCACATGAGAAAATTCTGATGGTTCCTACAGCCAGTTTGGATGTAGCATTTGCATCCCCTGGAGTTTCCAGTTCTTCTCATTCCCTATCTGAAGAAGGAACTCCAGTGATAGATCGACCAAGTGTCACTTAACTCAGGAGTCCCTTTGCACCCTCTGCCAACAGTCCAAGAGATGTTCATAGACATTTCGGATGTGGGCTCCGGGGCAGCTTTCAGAAACTTGAAAGCACAAAGGTTATGGTCCCAATTTCAGCAAAGATAACACATCATTGTAAGGGAGATGAGTGTGCTACTGTTGCCATTGTGACCTTTCATCCTTTCTTCCTCCCAGGACCTCTAAAACTGTTCACAGACAATATGCCAGTCCTTTGGTAAGTGAACAAGGGGGGTGGGAGGTGGACCAAATCCTACCTAATATACAGGCTGGCACTCCAGGCTTAAGAGATGGCAGTCCAATATCAAGTGAATGTTCAGGCAGTGTACATTGCATCCACACAAAATTGCATGGCAGACACCTTGAGCAGGTCCCTAGTCCAGTCCCACTGATGGATGCTTCAAAGGGATGTGAGTCTGGACATTGTCCACCAGTGGGTATACCACAAGTAGATCTCTTTGCAAACCCCAAGAACAGCCAACTTCCACAGTTTTATACCACAGTTCCACATCTTCTGGTTTGGAAGGTGGGTACCCTTTTGTTCTCTTGGAAGGACATATTTCTGTATGTATTCCATCCCCTTCCATTCATTCCAAACATCTTGTTCAAAATTCAGCAGGACAACCCAAACATCTTGCTGGTGACTCCCTTTTGGCCAAAACAGCCTTGGTTCCCTCTTTTCCTTCATTTAGCCAAGGACAATCACCACATGTCACTGCAGAGGGTGGACCTTCTCACACAAGACAAAGGAACTCTCATCTATCCCCACTTGGCTACCCATCAGTTGACTCTGACTCTAGGGTTTTAATTCCTTCTAGACACCTGTTCTCTGAGGACATACTTAGGATGCTGCAGGAGGCCAGGAAACCCAATACTAGAAAATCACACCTATCCAAGTGGAAAAGATTTTCAATTTGGTGTCTCTCACCAAACCAGGTTCCACTATCAGTGGCAGTCCCCCTGGTTCTTTCTTGTTTGGGTGAATTGCTCAGTGCTGGCTTGGCTTACTCTTCAGTGAAAGCCCACATGTCAACTATGTCTGCCTGGCTGCCTTTTATCACCCCCCTCTAGCTAGCAGATTTGAGGCTAAACAATTTGATAAAGGTGTCCACATTAGAATTCACAAGAAGCCTATCTCTCCTTCCTGAGATAGTAATTTTCTACTTAAAAAGCCAATCCCCCCCCCTTTTGAGACGGCTTCATCAGCTTCCCTGTAACACTGCTCATGGAGAACTGTACTTCTACTTCCTGTAACTTCAGTCAGATGTGTCTGAGCTCCAGGCCCTATTGGCCTCTTCCTTCTTTTTGGCTTTTCATAAAGACAGGATGTCCTTACATGCCAACCCTTCTTTTATGCCCAAGGTAGTTAGTGAGTTGTCACTCAGCCAGTCCATTCATTGACCTACCTTCTTTCCTTCTCCCCAGTATTCTAGTTAGAAGGTGCTGCACACTCCGGATGTGCATAGACAACTTAGATTTAGTCTTGTCTAAATAAAATCTATCAGAAAATGAAACCAGATTTTTGTTTCCTATAATCTCAGGGCTCTAGGACTGCCTGTCTCCAAGCAGATGTTTTCTACTTGGATTTTTAAAGCAATTTCATTTTATGTGAATCATGGTAAGACCCTTGCTTCTTTTGTAAGGGCACATTCCATAAGGGCTGTAGTTTCATCTGGTGCATTTCTTAAGAGACTAGATACTAGCTCTATTCTTGAAGCAGCTACATGGATGTCTGTGTATGCCTTCACCAAACATTACAAACTGGATGGAATTTCTAAGTCTAGGGCAGGGTTTGCCAGAGCCATAGTCCATGGCTTTCTGGAGAACTTAACTACTTCTTCCTCCACCCTTTCCTCATGCACTTTTGTATTCTCCCTCATATTAAGAATACTGCAACAGATGAATAGAAGAAGAGAAAATAGCTGTGTAAAATCTTACCATAATGATAGACGTCATCCTCTTCTCTGTTGCAGAATTCCAGTCCCTCCCTCCTTCCCCCTTTTTGTTTGGTTCTTTACCTTGGATGTTCATACTACACATTCCTTAGGCTGGCATTCCTCCTTGGGCATTCAGTTCTGAGGTTGGTGCATGCGTAAGCTGCTTATATGGCCACTATATGACAACACCCGACAGTAATGAAAGACTTTTGTATACTAGCCGATCTTTGGTTACCTACAATGGAGAACTCATGTTAAGAATACTGCATAGGCTCATAGGTTAGTACTAGGATAACTGCCCTTGTGAGCCATTGTAAGCCTAGCCAATCATCCCTTGTGAGACTCAAACCCAGCACCTTGTGTTTGTAAGGCAAACACCTTAACCTTTAGGCTATCCTCTCAACCATCAGAGAAGAGAAGGACATCTATCATTATGGTAAGATTTTACACACTCTTTTGCTTTCCTTTGTTCTCATTTTCTGTGGAAGTTACTGAACAGCTACAGAAGCATTTACATTACACGGGAGGATTGGTTATGAATACAGCTACATAACATTTAACCGCTTGAGAAGGGAAAAAGCAGAAGCTGTATAATGAGCTCATTGAAGTGACTGATCTTTTAGGCTCTTTCATCATCAGTAGTAACAGTCTGAATTACTTGGCCACTATAGGCATCATAATTGCCAGCATACTATAGATATTTCCCAGGGATTCACTTCCTATCCTTAGTTATGACATCAGTGGAGGTATGAAAATGGATAGTGTCTCCATGCTTTCTTTAGTTTGTTCCCAATTTTATTTCCCAGACCAGCCCCCAGCCTGCCATTTTAGACAGTGAGACATATTTACATTCAGCAGAGGATGTAACAATTGCAGTATAACTTTGAAAAACAAATTAATATTCCAAACAGATAGCAAGGCTACAGATGGATGTGAAAATCAATATATGCACAACCGTCTGCCTTTATAAATCAACCTCCATGTGCCAGTCCTGCCAAAGCAGTCTCTAATCCATAGCTTACTTTTTTCCTTCAAAGAAGTTACATTTCATTAATCTAGATGCACATCTAGTCTTCTTATTCTAGATGGGAACAACGAACTGCACTGCAAGTTCCTTGAATTTCTTGTAAACAGCAAATTAAATGAGTCTGTTGAGAACAAAAAAACAGACCTTTTCATTTTACAGGCAAAAAAAGACTTCTCTTTTCCCAGATGCTTTATAGGAACTGAATGGATGGCTCACATTGAAAAAGTCTGTTTAATCCTTAACTCCTCAACTTATTTTTGTGTTGGAGATGGAAAACAGATGAATGAAAATGGCATGCATTTCTGGCAGATTCAGTAGTGCTCTTTATCTGTTCCTACAGTCAAGTATTTATCAGTCTTCACCAAAAAGGACAGCTGAATCAAAAATAGTCTGTTGCCTTAAGGACAGCTGAATCAAAAATAGTCTGTTGCCTTTCCATGTGTATTGGAACAAGGAGATTTGAGAAACAGGACCATGAATGTCCAAGTTAGGAGAATTGCCTGTTTAGGGAGGACACCTCCATGAAGAGGCTGCTCTTCAGTGGAACATTTGTGGACTCTTAACATTATGATAGTGTCCCTTATTAAGCAGCTAACATGGCACTTTAAAATGCCTCTAGCATTCTTTAATAAGTGTTTTATATTTGTTATAAATCTCATAAAATGTCTGCTCCCTTTTGTGTAGTCTTTGGTGGTCTCTCCCAACATTTCACTGAAATGGCTGCAGCCTACAAAGAGTACATCCACAGTAGTGATCTTATCTGTGAATCAAATAATCAAATGACAGACATATCATTGGACAGAAAAACCTGCTCTCTACATCAGCAACATCATCAAATGTCCTGAGCACATGCAGGGCTCCTCCACAAGCTATTTCCAAGATTCTCTGTGCATATAGAAAATCTCAGATGATATAACAAGGCCTCCAGTTTCTGCAGAACATCACTGAAGAACAAACTGTGTAACTCAATTTTCTGTCTCCTGTAGTTCACAGTTCTCGATGACAAAATGGTGCCAGCAAAGGTCTTCTTGTTCACATGGGCCAGTGTTCTAGATTCCATTTTATAGGGAACATGTTTAAGAACTATTGCTTGAATTGGAAGCCTTGAGTTCAGTGCTGAGACAACATGATGATCATTTTTCTACCGGTGCTTGGTGTTACACAGCCACCCAAATATAGTACTCCATATAACTTCCTACTCATGGTCTACTGTATTCATCTCTGGGATGCCACAAGCCTTTATCATTAAACTTGTAATAATTTCTTTTTTTTTTAATAACTTCCCTTCTGACTTCTTCAATGTCAAATACATCTTTTTTGCAGATGACTTACTCTTATATTTGGAAGGAATGATCATTAATATTATGAATATTGTCTTACAAGACTACTCTAACAACCTTTGCCTGTGGTCACACAACAAAAGGTCGAATAAATCATACCAAAGCCCAGACAATGATTTTTTACACCTCAGATCCTCACTACTGACTGTGACTCTACCATACACTTGAGACTTGTATAAATATTGAGACGTGACCAGGTGCTTATGTAACCTTTAACCAACATACTCTCACTAAAGTTTTTAAAGTGCTTTTGAGACTTTGATAGTGTTATAAATCTGTTAATCACCTTACCCTCAATTGTACATATTCCACAATTGAATCATTTTCCCTCACTTCACTTTGCAATACATTTTATTTATTTATTTATTTGCAGTTTGATTACCGGGGAAGTCCACTGAGCTGAATTGACCCATTTTCAGTGGAGGCCCGGGGAGAAAAGCTCCAAGATGCATTATACAATTTAAATACAACTGATAGTTAATATTAAAGATTATATTATGTAGAATAGTTACTCATAAATTTATTCAATATCATGCATAGTTAACAAATTCATTAAGCTTGAAGGTAGGGATCATACAATTTAATTTGAGGAAAACAGATATGTGTTAGGTGTGGAAACAGTTTACATACAAACCTTTTAAGAAAATGTAAACATGCTTTACATGCACACACCAACAGTAGAGCGCTATTTACAATATTTACAAGGTTGGGCTGTGTGAGGGTAGCTGTAGGAGTTGTTGAGAGCTTAGAGAAAAGCTATAGAAATTGTTGAGAGCTTAGATAGGCTCATATGAAGGTAACTATGAGAGTTGTAGAGCTTAGGAACCAGAGAGAGAACCCCCTTTGATTAGGTTCGGTGAAGGCAGGTACATTTCCATTTAGTGGACAGGTGTTTGACTAGTTGGATTTTGAAGTTTTCTGAGTTTGGTATGGTTCTTAGTGTGGAGGGAAGGGAATTCCATTTTTTGCCTAGTGAGAATTTAGGAGAAGTTGGCCAGCAGGACGTTTAGGTTTATGGATAGTAATTAAGTTCTGATTTTCAGATCTGAGAGCTCTGTTTGGTGTATAAGGGGGAATGATGTTAGTTAGAGTGGGACATTTTGTTGGGTGAAATATGAGTCTATATGCAGTAGTGAGTTGAAGATAGTCTAGGTAGTTTGGGAGTTCAAGCCAATTCAGGGATTGTAGGGTTAGGCAGTGATGGGTGGTATTTTTAGATTTAGAGGCAAATTTAGAGATTTTGTTGTAGCAGTTTTCTAGTTTAGAGGTGATAGAGGAGGACAAATTGGTTAGGAGAGGGGCTCCATATAATAAGGAAGGAAGAAGATAAGTCGAGGCCAGAGTTTGCCTGGTAGAGTTGGAGAGAAAGTGATTATTCCTATACAGCATACCTAGCTTTTGGTGGGTTTTCTTAATATTTTGTTGAATATGAATATCATACTTGAGGTGTTCACCTACAGTAATGCCAAGTAGTTTGGCAGAGGGGACCACTTCTATAGGTGAGTTGGTTTGACTATAGACTTTGAAGTAGTTTTTATCATAGGAGAGGGTCTTTGTGGGAGGGAATAGTAGAATCTTTGATTTATTTGCAATGAGAGAGAGGTGGTTTTGGCACATCCAGTTTTCAGTTGTTGAGAAGGCAGTTTGGGTTTTAGTCAGCAATTCAGAGAGGTTTGAGGCAGAGCAGACTAAGGTTGAATCGTCTGCGTATTGAATGATTTTATCATCAGGAATAGCAGTGTGAAAGTTATTGATGAAGATGTTAAAAAACATTGGCCCAAGGATGGATCCCTGTGGTACGCCAGTTGGGTAGGTAGTAAGGAAGAGACGGCATTCTTCCATTTGACTCCCTGTAATCTGTTTGATCGATAGCTGGAGAACCATGATAAAGCATTAGAACACTAGAGGTGAGTATGGCAGAAAAAGTATCAGCAAAGAGCAGTTTAAAGGCTGTAGTTGTAAGGTATAAGCTAAATATTTCCAGCCAGAAAATGAAGTCTGCCTTTACAGAGGGTGGTTTAACGGGGGACGGGGGAGAAGATATTTACAGTCTAAGGCTATTAACTCACAACCAACTGTGAAAAAATAGAACTTGTTGGGATTATAAAGAATATCTAGGATTTATATTGGTAGATGCTGCCACCTAATGGTAGAAGAAGACAGCAAAGAGCAATGATAGTTGGACCAGTTGTTGTTGTTGTTGTATCTTTCGGCTTTTCCCGGTTAGGGGTCGCCACAGCGGAACTCCGGTCCACTAATGATTGGCAGTAGATTTTTACGTACCATGTTGCCAGCTCTGATGTACAACCTTCAAAGAAGGTATGCCCATTCATGCATGTCTTAACACAGAAGACGCTTTAGCTGAGAATCAAACAGGACAATGTCATACTGTGAAGTGACAATGCTACTGCAGCACCACTCTTAGGTTTAAATATATTCTAGGGTAGTGATAACAGGAGGGAGAGAGGGCAAACGTGGGTAGGCTGCTAGAACGCGCACACGGGAGGGCAGACTAACTCTGTAGATAGTACATCAAGTCTACATTTAATTAGTGTTAAGCAACATATATTTACACAATCCTGTTTGGGGGGGTCTTCTCAGTAGTATTTTTCTAAGTACCAGGCAAGCCGGCCAGTTCAGGGTGTCTTCAGGTGATGGCCGGAGGTATTCCTTTTGGGTTTAAAGCAGGGAGGGGAACACCCGGGATGGATTCATTTACACAATCTTGTTGGGGGGGTCTTCTCAGAAGTATTTTTCTAAGTACCAGGCAAGCTGGCCAATTCAGGGTGTCTTCAGGTGATGGCTGGAGGTATTCATTTTGCAATTAAAGCAGGGAGGGAGCACCCGGGATGGATTACAGGAGGCGAAAACAAGCAGCCTAAACCACAGGACCAGCACAGAGGAGCTGTGGATGCTCATGACAGGATTTAAAAATCTCTTACAAAAAGTTCAGAACAAAGAAATGGAGGTTCATTCACCTACCATATATCTATACCCATCACCGTCATCAACCAACATTTACTAACACTCTTTTTATTGCTCAAAGACATGGTTTCCTTTTGCCTGTACTTTACTCAATATATACTACTCCTGTTGAGAATGTCAGTTACCTCCAGCTATTATCCCCTTAGCAACAGTCTTCCAGGCACTCTTAGACTAGAAGACTGTTATTGCACTCTTCTTTTTTCCACAAAATAGTCATCCTCATAGCTGAGCCCAGCATTGTGGATCTTTGTTGTCCTTGAAATCAGAAACTTCCAAAAGTTTTTTTTTTTTTTTTAAGAACTTCTCTAGCTACTCACATAATTAAATTCAGCCAGTGTAATTACTACTCCCCAAACCTTCATTAAACACTACTTCCTTCTCTGCCTACTTACTTATTTCAATACTTATAATACAATCTCTCTTGTTAATAATCCTTACTCTCAGTTGCATACATTTTCCAAATGTAAAAATGGAAATCGA
This sequence comes from Protopterus annectens, assembly GCF_019279795.1. Classification (NCBI taxonomy): domain Eukaryota; kingdom Metazoa; phylum Chordata; order Ceratodontiformes; family Protopteridae; genus Protopterus; species Protopterus annectens. Next base: position 660,881,478 of record NC_056743.1, on the reverse strand, counting down.
AAAGTGTGACAAAAATGTTTGGTCATTTGTAATTGTTTTTGGATTAATAGTATTACAATGACTATCTATGTATGTATGCATGCATGTTTCTTTACTCCTGTTTGATATATGTGTAACAATCACTTATATTACTGATGTACTAGTATTTACCTTATTTTGTGATACTTATTTTGTACACTATTTCTGCCCTGTGGCCCAGGTCATGGCTGAAAGGGTTAACTGACCAGCCAACTTACCTGGTTAACAAATGTAAAGTAAAATATAAATACATTGATGTACCCCCCCTCTATTTCTTTGTCTTCTACTGTTGCTTTAAGCAGTGCCTTCCATAGATAAATCATTTACTCTGTTAAGGTCAATTTCTAGTCTACTAGTGTTATTTGTGCTTTTCATTATGTCAGCTACCTATGTAAGGAACTAAGCTCCTTCCTTCACTTCCACAACAGTATGACTTCCCATTTTAAGCAGTACCACAAAACATTACATGGTTTTCTTACTTCTAAGACCAATCAGCCATGTTATAATGGGTTTATATGACTTTGAGTTTTCAGAAATTCACAATTAATATGGTCAAAACCATATTACTGAGTTTCCAAAAACTCGAAATGAAAAAAAATCTACATTTTTACAGTGAGGGTAAACCACCCCCAGCTGCAAATTATATATGCCAGCTCTGAGATTGCACTGCAGTGGAGAGAAGGGTAAATTCTGCTTTAAAGCAGTTCTGTGTAGATTGCAGTACAGTGGTGGTAAGTGAATTTACCCTCTTCCCCACTGTAGTGAAATCTTGGAGTTGGTATATATAATTTGCAGGGGTTTGGGATGCAACCCCTGCAAACTGTAGATTTGTTTTTTTTCTTGTATTTTGAGTTTTCAAAAACTCGATCATATAATCTTCACCATATGAATTTTGAGTTTCCAAAAACTTGATGCAGTCATATAAACCCTTTATAACACATTTCTGTACATGAAGCATAAATTGTTTTCAGCAAATTATAAGCACTACACCTCACCTCATGTACCCACAGGCTTATCTTAAAAAGCAATTTCTATCATATGGTGGCATTCATCCAAATCCTTGATCTAATATTCTAATACAGTATTAGATATCTGATCACCTTCTTTTTAGAAAAATACACTAGATTGCAACAGCAATCCAGGTCAGTGTCTATAAGTTCAGCAATACATGAACTCTCATGTTCAGTTGCCTTAAATATCATGAGCCAGACATTGAAGTCATTACTGAAACATAGCCCAAAGTTCAGAATTGTGGTACTGAGATTATCTCTTCTAATTGCAGTATCTATCAGGTACATCAGTGTCATAAAGGTACAGTTGATATGGCCATCTTAAATAGGGTATCTTAGCTAGTTTTATTTTTAGCACTTAATACCTTTTTTGCATGTCTTATGAATCTGTCACCATTTCCATAAAGGTTAACAAACCATTCTTATCCATTGATCCCTAACATGATTACCTATCTCTTCCCTGTTTACATCAAGTCACTTCAATGATTTTAAAAATATATTTGTTCATGGAAAAGTATCTTCATGTTAATTGCATTTGTTTGACAGCTGAAAGCACTGAATCACTCCACTCCATCATTCCCAATAAACTAAAACATTACAGAAATCTATGTGCCTAAATGCCGGAGAGCCTATATCATTATAACATGCTATAAGGAAACACTTCCATTAGATTTTTTTAGTTATTGTTCCCTAGCTGTATTCAACCAGATGATCATAAATCATCAAAAGGTTTATCAAATAGTAATTTTCAGAATATTGCCACAACTACTGGGCTGTTAGCCACCAATAAATGGAGTCTGAGACCATCCCCTCTCTATTAAAACCACATCACTTGCATTTAATGATCAAACACTTCAAGCAAAGCAATAGATTTAATAACAGTACCCTCTTTTTAGATCTACTTATGTAATTTGATACGGTCTCTCACCCTTTGCTCTTTGCCTGATTCTCTGAACTTGGACTAACATCCAGAACCATAAACTTGGTTCATCAGTTATCTTACAAGAAGAACACTAGCTGTACATTAATTCTGATTTAATCTCCAAGCCACAAACTGTGACCATGGGTATCCAAAAAAGTTCAGTAGTTGCCCATCTTCTTTCCACTACAATATTTGTCAACAGGATGAATAAAGCTGCTGCTTCAACTAGTTTGATTCAATATATGGACAACACCACCCTCTTTTTTTCTCAGAGCCATCGAGTAGACAAATCATTGTATACCTTCAGGAAGACTTCAGCAACATGAGAAATTGCTCTGTAATTATGTGCTACTTCAAAAACAGAACAAATTAAAATTTGTATTTTTTTACAACTGCAAATACTGACATGACAAGTTTAGACAAACTCATTTTTTTTTTACTAAGAGCAGCATACACATTTAAGTAATTGATAATACAAAGTCTATATGTGTTATCCTTGACAGCAACCATGATGTCAACAAACATATTCACAAAGCAGTTAGAAAACAAATCAAAAACTTGAACTCCTTTACAGAGTTAGTCATTTTACTTATTTGGGCAACCAGCTCACCACACCTAAGTCATTCCTACTGGCCAGCCTTTACATGGCGGCACTGTCTGTATCAGCCAGAAATGTATCCATCTAGTCAGGTCAAATCATGGTACAAGACTGCTGGGGTGTATCCCTGTGAAATAAAATTTTTTGACATTGTTTTTTTTTTTTTTTGCTTTAATTAATTAAAATCAGTTGTCGTATTTTCAAGTCAGGTATCAGAACTCCATGCAGGGGCAGTTACACAAAGGTCTATTTTTGTTTAAAAGAAGTTGGCTGACTCAGCAAGTCTGTGTTTTGAACAGTCCAGCCTTATGTTGTAACTCCTGAGAATGAATAACGTTACACTTTATTAGATAGAAGTCCTCCTGATATGTCTTGGAGGAAGAAGCAGTACTTCAGTAGATGCTGGCTGAGTTGCTAGAAAAAGTAGCAAGCAGCCAGTTTCTATTTGTTTAGGTTATCTCACCTGACTGGTACCTGAGGTAATATGAATGTAAAGTTTAAAAACTCCTGCAACTATTGTGGATAGATTATGATTTATTTATTTATTTAATTTACATTTGTTGACCGGGCTAGTCTAACTGGATATATGTCCATTTTCAGTAGAGGCCCGAGGAGAAAAGCTCCGAGACAATAAAAGAAAAAAAAATGTATACAAATAGTCCACAAGAAAAGTGGAAATACAAAATAATTACATAAGTATACAATTGATTGGCAGCAATATTATAGCAAAGCATTTTTTTTTATTTTAACTACCATATAGGAAAAAGAAAACAAAAATTGTTCTTTTTCAGTTTATATATACATACATACATATATATATATATATATATATATATATATATATATATATAAGAAAAAACAAAAAGATATTTAATGTACATAAGATTCACACAGCACAATAGGGAAGTACAAAATAAAGAGAAAAAAATGTTTAGTTACGTCAAATATAGAAGGCAGAGAAGTCTCAGCAAAAAGAATTCAGTTAGGGAGTCAACACAGAAAAAAGAAGAAAAAGTATCAGTCAGGCTTGGAGCAGGGGCAAAGCCATTGGGTTTTAATGGATTTAATGGTGGCAACTTGTAGCTTTTTAGCAGATCTTAGGGTAGGAAGGTTTTTATAAGAATTTACTAGGTTACATAGTATGGGAGTATTTGTAGGATGATGTAAAATCTTGTGAATAAAAATGAGTTGCTGGAAAACTAGTTGGTTTTGTACTTCCAGCCATCCTAGAAGTTTAAGATTAAGGCATTGGTGAGTACGGAAAGGCGCACCGGTGGCAAATTTGGCTATGTTGTTGTAGGCGGTTGCAAATTTATTTAGATTGCTTTTGGATAGATTCATATAGATAGGGGAGGCATAGAGTAGGGTGGAAATGAGGTGGGTTTGGACAATAGAGATCTTTGCTGACTCTGTAAGAAATGGTCTGATTCTATAGAGGAATCCAAGTTTTCTATTTACTGATTTAATAGTTGAGTTAATGTGTGTGCCAAAGTTGAGATGGTTGTCTATTATTACACCGAGGAGTTTAGTGGTGGGTTTGGGGGTTATTTCTATGCCAGTGTTTGATTTCACGATGAAATTGATAGAGGGGGACTTCTATGTGGGGGTAAATAGTAGTAATTTCATTTTTTCGGTTCAGGAGGAGACATCTTTGATGGAACCAGTTTTCAACTAATGTAAAGACTGTTTGCGTGCTAGTATGTAATTTTGCAGGGGAGGATGCAGCACATATCAGAGTCAAATCATTGGCATATTGTATGCATGTAGTTTGGGGAAGGGAGGTTTTTAAATCATTAATGAAAATTGTGAAAAGGAGAGGTCCGAGAATGGATCCTTGAGGGACACCATGTGTGATAGGAAGCTGAGAAGATAGATTGTTTCCCCATAGGACAGCTTGTTTTCTGTTTTCAAGGTAGGATTGGAACCATTTTACTAATTGAGGAACAAGAGAGAGTGATTCAAGTATACCTATCAATAGTTGGTGGTTAACAATATGAAACACCTTTGAGAGGTCTATGAAGAGTGCAGAAGACAGGAGGTTAGTATTCTTGTTTTTATTAATGCAGTCTGTGAAAGATAGAAGAGCTGTTGTAGTACTATGGTGTGGCCTGAAACCATGTTGGCAGTCAACTAGTAGGTTGTTTTGTAGGAGGAACTGAAGTAATTGCCAGTAGATACATATCTCCATAATTTTTGCAAGGGGAGAGAGAAGGGCTATGGGGCGGAAGTTTGATAATTCATTTGAGGTACCTCCCTTATGCGGAGGGATGATATAGGAGACTTTCCAGATGAATGGGACAAGATTCAGAGATAGTTCTGTTTATTATGATAGAAATAGGGTAGGCAAGTACACCAGCTGCAATATGCAGGTATTCAGCTGGGAGAAGGTCAGCTGATGGTGTACATGCTTTAAGTTTAAGAAGCAAGGTGTGTATTAAAGATGTTGGAACAGGCTGAAGGTTAAAAGACTGGGGCAAGTTGGTTAGTGAGGGAAATTTAGTGGTGGTAATAGGTGGTAAGGTAGTTGCTAGTGACTGGACTGTTTCAGAGAAAAAAATGTTAAAGGTGTCGGCAATTTGGTTGGGAGAGGTTTCGGTTAGGTTAGAGGGGATAGGTGTTTTGGACTGTCCTGTGTGGAGTCATTTGTTAATACCTGACCAGAACTTTTGAGGATTGTTTTGTTGATTCTGCTGGATTTTGAGGTAGTAGTTTTTTTTTTTTTTGTCAAGGATTATGGATTTTTTAGTGGTGTTACGAATATGTCTAAAATTTACGTGATCAGCTGAGTTTTTAGTTTTTCTCCATTTGGACCAGAGTTTGTTTCTTAGTAGAATGTTTAGCCTTGTGTCCTTAGAGAGCCAGGGAGCTGGTTTATTTTTTTCTCTAACGGTACAAGTGGGAGCATGGTGCTCAAGGATCTGCAAAAATGTTTTGTTAAAGTATGAAATGGCTTTGTCAAGAGGTAGGTATTTTAGGGGAGACCAATTGTAAGCTTTGAGCTCAGCTTGAAAATTACTTGGGTTGAGATATTTTTTGTTTCTGGTAGTTCTAAAAGTTATTTGATTATGAATGTAAGTCTTTTGCCTAGAGATGTAAGTAAGAGAATGGTCACTAATATTGTCAGGGAGTATATACCTGTTTGATAAGTATGGGGGTCATTATTTACTAGTATCCAATCTAAGGTAGTTTGTTTCTTGCTAGGTTTGTGGGTTCTGGTAGGGAAGTTAATGGTTTGGTGGAAGCCAAAGAGGTTTATATGCGTAGTTGGGGTGGCAGAGGTATAGCTATTCCAGTCAATATTAAAGTCGCCAAAGAGTATGGTTTCTTGTGGTAGGGACATGGAAAGCCAGCTAAGGGTATTTTCAAGAGTTTTGATATTGTTCCCTGGGGGGATGCATGAGCAGATAATGTATATTGATTTCTTAGAATTAATTTGGAGCTTAGAGGTTAAAATTTCTGCGTAGTTAGGTGGTGGAGGATGTAAATCTAATGATGTGACCTTCAGTTCAGATTTAAACAGTATTGCTACTCCACCTCCCTTTTTATTTAGACGGTCTAGTCTGAGAATGTTATAGCCTGGAGGGACAATGTCATTGTCTTTAGATGTAGGTTTAAGCCACGTTTCAGTAAGGCATAAGATGTCAAAGGAATAGATGTCTAATAGGTCATGTAGCTGGGTAATTTTGTTATTAACACTTCTTATACTGAGGTTACCTATAAGTAGAGAGTTTAGGCTTTTTGGGACATTTGGGGGAGTGGTACTAGGAGCTGAAAGAGTATTAGGGATGGTGAAGTTAAGACCAGGGTTTGGGTGGATGTCACAGTGTAGCAGTAAGCAGTTTTGAGGGTTACATGTTAGTTTGAACATTTTACAGAGAGAGAGGTGTCCTTTTTTCATTTGGAGATATTTAATATGGGTTAGTCTATGAAAGTGTGGTAGAATGAATGATGAACAGGATGTTATATTACAGTGTGTTAGGGAGGTGATAGGAAAGAGAGGGCTAGTTTGTCTTGGGAGGTGAAGAAATGTAGTAAAAGTTAGAGATTCATAGGAAGTTAGGCAATGAGATATAAGTAATGAGGTGAGCCTGATGAATAAGAAAATAATGTTAAGGTGTGTAGGCATACAGTGGTTATACATAGTTAGAGGTGTAGGGTGGTGGAGGTTAGGGTATTTGGAAGAAAAATTGAAGACTAGTTGTGATGTGTGGAGTGTTTTAGGGAAAATGTGAGTGTGGAAAGGTAAGGCTAACCAAAAAAGGAGCCAGAATTTGAGTTGTGCAGAGAGGTAATTGGTAGATTAGGGTTGAGGGTGTGGCTAGGGAAGTATAAGGGCAGGTGCACTAGGGTGGGTGGAATTTGGGGGTAGGGTAGGGGAGCGGAGTGAGCCCATAGAGCGAACGGAGTGGTAGAGACAAGAAAAGTGTTTGACAAAGAGAAAAAAACAATCAGTCAGTGGAATGCTTTTAAGTTTACTGGTCTGGATAAAGTCAAGAGATACTGTAGTTGAGGCAGTAAGAGACAAACAGTTTACTACGGGGATGGTAGTAGAAATGAGAGGGGAAAGGTCTGGGCAGAGGGAATAACCTTGTGGAGGTGGTAGGAAATGATATGCTTGAAAATCCTATATGTCTGGAAAACAAAAAACTGTATATAGGAGGAATACCTTAACTGGGATAGGGGAGACACAAAAATTGCAGGCAATACAATAGAAATTGTACAGAGAGAGAGGCAACAGAGGGAAGAGAGGGGGTATGGCTGCTGGCTAACCTAGGTTTGAAGTGTACCTTAGATTGCTAGAAAGTAGTAGTTACAATAAATGCATACTAGCCAGGTTTGTAGGAAAAATTACATACTTTCTGACTTCCTTTCTTGGAAAGGTACAGAGATATGAGGTAGTTAGATGAGGCAGTTGGAGATTATTACTGGGTTCCTTTACTTCAAGCAGTGAGATTTGATTCCTAGTTCAGGATATGCAAGGTTGAGGAGCTTGGAACTTTGTAATGGTGGTGTGTGAATGGGAGATGTGTTTCTCTAATTAAATATTTATATTACATAATACAACAATGAGCTCCTTTCTTGGAAAGGCACAGAGATATGAGGTAGTTAGATGAGGCAGTTGGAGATTATTACTGGGTTCCTTTACTTCAAGCAGTGAGATTTGATTCCTAGTTCAGGATATGCAAGGTTGTGGAGCTTGGAACTTTGTAATGATGGTGTGTGAATGGGAGATGTGTTTCTCTAATTAAATATTTATATTACGTAATACAACAATGAGCTATCTGACAAGATTTCTTGTAGTGAGGACTTTGTCTTTCAGCTCTAGAGTGCTAGTGTTACTACCTACCATCCTGCAGGAAAATATGCCTTATATTTGTTTAGACAGTCAGTGTGTGTGTGTGTGTGTGTGTGTGTGTGTGTGTGTGTGTGTGTGTGTGTGTGTATGAGTGTATTTGGGAGAGATGCATGTACAGAGGGTTGCAGTGGGCTGCACTACATGTAACTGACAGCAGCAAGCTGAAATACATTACTTTGATTGCCATTATCTATTTGTTAATTCATTCATCCATTCAATAAAGTGGTTGTGATTTGTTGGTACATATCTGTGTGGGTGTGGGTGTGTGTGTGTGTCTGTGTTTGTGTGGTGTATGTATTTTGTCTGTTTGTGAGACTGTGTGTATGCTTATTTCACATGACTGATGCCTTAGAGGAGTGGACATGCATAGCAAAGACCCACTACATACCAACAGTTAGGCATGATGACACACGATGGTTCCCACTCCCATCTATATTGACTCTCACTATAGGGAAAATAAGCTGAAGTGCTCTAATCCAGCTGAACAAATGAGAGCAGACAGTAACCAGGGGGACACAGCTCTATTGTCATTGGGAAGACTAGAGCAAACATCTATGCATAAATAAATAAATTGGCAGTTTTACACCAATTATGAAAAACATCTCCAAACATAGATCTTTCAAACAAGCACTCATACAACTTTCTTCTTTCAACTAAAACTGCTACTGCAGCATGGATAACAAACTTTTTAGCTGACATAATCCTTTTATTACTTCATAGCCTTTTGGCCTTATTTTTCTAAAGATGCTGACAATACTACCTGTTTTGAATAAGAAAGGAAAATAAAATGACTCCTTATATTCTTTATTGTTACCATTATCAAAACCTACAGTACATGTACAAATAGTAGAACAGTGATGTACATAAGTCTATTTCTAACTTGTGTTTACAGTTTTTACTTGACTCATCGAATGATTTCTTCATTGATCTGCTATTCATCAAGATCACATCATCAAATAATTCATTCAGTCAACATTAATTTCATTGTCTCCCACTTCATCAAATTGCCATAGATGACCAACATCACAGATAGTATTCTAACTGGTGAATAAGTAAAGTAAACACAAGAAAACTCTCCAGAGCTGCTATATATACTGTATAAACTAAATTACTAAAGTGTATAATACTACCCATGAAATCCAAAAGTAAAGTAGAAATAGAAAACTTGCTGAACTATCCACTACATGAAAGTAAAATAGCACCTAAATGTGCTATGCTAAATACTCTATCACACAGTACAGTGAAAATAATATAATATAAATAATGCAGAAGGCAGAATGAGTAGCGGTAATGTATACTTGAAGGTGGCTTAGTATACTGTTTCATATTTACTTTAAAGCAGTGTTCTTATAACAGTGTATTGTATAATACATTCTATGCTTTAGAGTTACAGTTAATATTCAACAATATAGACATCCACAGAATGAATTCTTTGACGCTGTAGTTTCACTGAATAGCAGTTCAATGATTTGACTTAGATCCGTATATTGTTTGGGTTGATATTTAAGAGACATGATGTATATAATGTGATATTGCCCTTCTAAGTTTTTTAAACTTGTTTTGATGTACTTCAAGACTTTGCCACTTAGCTTCCACTGAAAATGGCTTATGCCCAGTCAAATTTTTCTAGTTAACAAACTTAAACAAATCAATATATATCAATAAATATACTGGAGGCCAAGATGAGTACATCAGAGAGTGGAAAACATAATTAATAAGAAAACAGGGGCTAGAAGTATTATTTTCCCCAGGAAAGAATATACCACCAGTGGAACTGGAGAGAGTATATCTGACTGAAAAAAAATGTGCAAACTCCTTAGTCCTTCTGCTATTAGAGGCATCTGCCTAGCATCCTGAGACTAAGGATCAAAAAGGACACACAATCAGTGTGGAATTCAAGAAGATGTGGTTGTTTCTAGAAATAACTCAAGGGAGTTTATTACTTTAAATGCATCTTGGTACTTGCACGATGGCCTGTCTTAATCTGCAACTTGGATCATCTAAAGGAGCCTGTAGTCGTTGTAAATAGTGTAGCTTAAGACATGGTTATTTTTTCTATCAGTACAGAGTTTCAGTTGGTGTCAATGGAGAGTACACTATTGGCAGTTTGTCCTTTCCTTCCAAATAAGTAAACAGAGTGGAAAATGGCTGACTTTCAGTCCTCTGTCTTACATTATAAATGCTACAAATATTATTAGTGATGCTTGATACCTAAGGACAAGTGCTCTGTTGTCATTTCTTTCTATTTTCCTTCTTTTCAGAATACTTATCTGCTTACTGTAGTTGTTGTTCTTGTTCTGAAGATACAGATCAATGGATGTGTGAAGTAGGATCTTCAGAAGATACAGATCAACAGATATGTGTGATTTGGGATATAAAGAAATGTACAACTTATACTTTGTGAAGTATAAGGTAGGCTTCTCATTGGCACATATTTCTTTATATGTTGGGGATAACAGTGACTAGTTACAGCACAAAAACAGGAGGAGATCTCTGCATTGAAGATTGTACTATGCATTTATTTGTTGATTTATTTATTCAGTTATTTACAGTTAGACATCTGAGATGTACACAGTCAATAACATGGCTGCAATTAGTGGTCATGTATGTGAGTTGAAATATATTGCACTATATGTCTCTGATAGCAATGAGAAGAACGTAATTGCAGTTTCCATTATTTATTTATTTGTTTATTTATTCAATCATCATTACAGATTTGGGGTGTGCATAGTCAGTAGATTGGTTGTAATTGTTAGATAATGAGCCAGTCATTTCAACGACTCTTCACTGCTGTCATTTGATCACATTTAACCAGTCATTTATATGATTTAGCAGGGCTTGAGTGCATGCATTTTACAGAAGTATGTTAATACTTGTTACTGTGACCATTATTCTTTAGTTGCTCACACTCATACATATAAGGTATCCACCTCGAATAAAGTTTGTATAACTACCTTATATGTTGGAAATTAAGCTCTCTGATTTAAAGTATCTCTGGCACATATTCTGTATAGGAAGAAATCTGCTACTGAAAGATTATTTACCTCATGCAGTAGTGTATTACCATTTTTTTATGCAAAATGTTAACCATGCTGAAAGATAACCCTTCTGAGATAGTCTCTCCACATGCCAGTTAGCCTCACCTATTGAGTTGTTTCCCGACCTCTCTCCCAACTTTGATGTCACCAGCTGCCATTGCATCTAGTTAAATTTGGACAACGTTGCAATAAAGTATACAAGTTCACAGCTGTGGCTCTCTGGAAATTTTGTCACTTAAATTGGCTTGAACATACACATGACCAGGCCATTAACCTAATTAAAATGCCAGACAATAGTTTTGCTGCCAAGGACATCTTACAATGATACATACCAAAGTGTCCTCTATTACCAGAACTAAAGAACCTAATTAAGGTCTCTGCCATCATAATAATTCACTCTGCATAGTATCCATATCATAACTATGGAAAATCCTTCTACCAGCTATACGGGAATAAAGTCCTGACTATAACCTGTGCAACCCAAGTTTGTACACTACTTGATGCACTTGCTATAATTGACATGGTGGGGATGATGAAGCTCTGCCTGCTCACCTATTCCAGAGGAGAGGTGTAGTGAAGCAGATTTGTGTGCCTGTCAGTTGTTGTAGTCACAGTACAGACTAGAGTTCACACAGAGGGTGCAGTGTACTGGGGGAGGGGGCATGAAGACATAGACAAACATAGATAAGATTACACGCAAAACCTTAGACATGACTACACTGGATAGCTCCCACTCACATCTATCCTGACTTTCATCACAGGGAAAAATGAACTGAAGGACTCTTATCCTAGAGAACAATTGTGTTAGTTACTGTTCAGTTTCGAAGAACTTCTCTGAAGCTCTGGCAGAGCGTTCACTAACCCAGGTTTATATTTTGTTCTGCTTATTAGCGCTATTTTATGAAGAGCGTAAACATTTTCTAGCACTCATATTCTTTGATAGGAACTTTGGAAGAGTGCTTTATTATTGCACAGATTTGAAGGAACTTTTTGCAGCTCTAGAAGAGCGTTACCAGTCGCATAGCATCTACAGATTTTATGTAATGTTTTGTTCCGTAAAGTACTGAAGGAATTTTAAATGCTAATTTTGTGACATTTCGTCAAGACATCTTTGTAGTACACAGCAGGACCGAAGGGTCTGTGTGTCATTTTTATATCGGTGGCATTTGATTGCATTTTATAAAGGCCTTGATAAATATTTTAACAGTTTGAATATTCATTTCAGCTGTGGAGTTGCGGCTTGATTTTTGACTTCATCTTATTATTAACCTTTAGCCCAAATTCTGATTCAAAAGAAAGTTACTTACTTTATCAATTTATCATACAAGGGGTGAACTTTAAAGGACCACTATGGACAGATGGTGAAAAAACATATATTTTTTGTTTTGCCATGAATTGCTGTACCACCCAAAGCTGCCTGCAGCAAAATAAGTACTCATTCCATTTTTTTATAGTTCTCTGCCCTCATGGAGGCAGACATCCTGAGTTATTTGGAAAGCTAAATCTGTCCCATAATGCACAATGAGAGCACAGATTATGAGAATAAGTAGCTCTTCCATTTGTTGTTAGACTACTCTCCCATTCACTTAGAATGGAACACCTGAAAATTTGCCAAGTTTGAGAGTGTGTAGCTCATGTGTCACTGACTGGTCTGCATTGAGTTCTACAAATGTTCCTACTGATGTACTACACATTATCTGAAAGAAGCTTGCAAACGTGTTAACAAATTACTGAAATAAAAAGGACTTTTTACAAAGAACATTTTTCATTTACTGGCCAAGTTACTCCTCACATCTCCTCTCCTTCACTGAGCTAGAGTTTCACATTTCCAGCAGGGCTAGACTTAAGTAATTAGTCAAATTTGCATGATAATAGACATCAAACAAATCACAGCCTGGTATGCCACTAAAATTCTTCCCTCACAGCCTGGTATGTCACTAAAATTCTTCCCTCATATGTCTCTTCACGTCTGAATAGTATTTCCCAGGAATTATTTCTAATAAAAAGCACACACATCAATCCAGAATTTAGGCCAGTCTGTCCATTTCTTAAAACATACACAGTAAAACATTTGATTTCAGTTGCATTTAGGCTGCTCATATGGTTATCTTTGCATAGTTATTCTGTTATAGCATAACCTGAAGTATGGTATTTAATGCCAGGTGTTACATAACAATGAAACAATTCTCAGTTTCTTCTTAACAATCACCTCCCTATCCTCTGATGTGACCCACTTCTTTTTGTTAACATTGCTTTTTTTAGTTGTATACTTGCAGGATCTCTCTCATCTTCTGAGCAACAGATTCCTGGAGAAAGCTTCCAAATCAGATACTTTTGAAAACCGCAATACTACTGATTTAGTAAACTGACAAAATAAGGCTACATAAATTAGCATACATTTTTCTGAAGAAAAAAGGAATCTTTAATTACAATAAATGTCATTATTTGTTCACGAGAAGCCGACGCCTTTTTCAAAAAGCATTATGGATAGTAGTATGTCAGAGAAAAAGTATAAGCCCATATTACTGCTGCTGACTAAATTTAGATCTATAGCTTAGATGACCTTCATGCTTTTTTCTCTTGCAGATGTGTAGCAACTCCATCACGTCTGGATTTATGACTGCCTTGTAGGTCAGGCATAGGTCACCCCTTAATAGTCAGGACATGTTCTTTACACACTGTATTTTCTGTCTCTTACTAAGTGGACAGACTAAAAGCCATATCCCTTTACTCTTTGTGAGGAAACCCTGAAGTTGCTCCACTTGCTATAAGTGCCTAGTCAAGTACATGCCGAATGGCATATTGTACTCGATTATTGCTATAATGAAGGCATTGTACAGTGGGACTGTAATTTATCTGGATCTGGATGCCATACCTTTACTTATAAGTTGTGCCATATAGAAGGATTTCCTCACCACTGTGGAAACATGGCAGTCAAAGTTCAGGCTACTTCTCTATATGTGTATTTTTGATCTCTCAACTCTAAGTCTACTCTTATGGGTGTGCTATTGATTCTGAATTTGCAGGTGTATTTGACTTCCCAAAGAGTATGATGATGCATTTTTTCACATTTAGTTTTAGGCCATGGTTGTGGTACCAACAATTTTTCTCATCTAGATCCTCCAGAAGGATATCTACATCATTGGGGAATTTAGTGACTGCCCCTAGCTTGCAGCCATGAGCAAACTTTGTCATCCAGAGGCCTTCTACATTAGTATTGACTTCAGAGAAGTATATTCTGAACAGAAGTGGTCCCAGTACTGAGACCTGTGGCACATCACTAGTAAATGGCCTCTTGCTGGATGTGGATTCACCCACTTTAATCACATGCATCCTGTCTATGAGCCAATTGGCTATCCATCTAGTAACACAGGGATTTATGCCCAGATTTTTTGAGTTTATTTATAATACCTATGTAGGGAATTGTGTCAAATGCCTTGGTCAAGTTAAAGCAAGCAGTATGTACTGTTTTACCTTTATCCATGGCCTTAGCAACTTTCTGAAAGAAATCCACCAGATTCAGTAGGCATGACTTGCCCTTGACAAAACCAAATTGGGTCAAGTGTTTAGAAATTTCCAATGTCATAGTTTATCAGGTCCATGATTATTCTTTCCATGGCCTTGTATATAACACTAGTCAAACTTATGGGTCTGTAATTTCCTTGGTCAGTAGATGGTCCTTTTTCATGCAGAGGGATGAGTGTTGCTCTCTTCCACTCTATCAAGAAAAACCCAGTCTGGATGCTGTGGTTACATAGAGATCCTAATGGGCCTGTTAAGTTCCGGTTTAAGCTGTTTGAGACAGCTATGGTATGTTGTAAGGCCCTATTGAAGCTGTGTTTTTAGCTTTAGAGAGCACATGGCAAACTGCTGTTTGGTGATACTTGGCAGTAGAGTGGTTAAGGGTATTTCTTGGGGGAGAACTGGGAGTGATGGGGAGGTGAAATTTGTCAGCCAGCAGACTTGCTAGATATTATTTATTTTATTTATTTATTTATTTATCTTTGTTTACCAGGAAAGTCTGACTGGGTAATACCTATTTTCAGCTGAGGCCCAGGAAGAAGAGCTCCATGTACTTACTTTGCATTATACTAAGTTCCAGTCAAACACGGAGAAGTTACACTTCTATTTACATTTATACACTAACAGTAATTACATTTTTATTTACATTTATACACAAACAGTAGTTAAATTTATACATATACGTTCTAAGATTTTACAGAGGTGGAAGTTACTAAAGGGAAAGCAAACATGCACCTTAGTGGATTGCACAGGCAGCAGTTATATATAAAAATTGTTTCCTCATTTCAGTAAGAGGTTGAAAAGATTATGTTTAAAGGGGAGTATTTTTATAGTATTGTACAGTGAAAAAAGTTTTAACCCTGTGATGAGCATATACAGGACCTGGATTGCTAAAGATGTTATGTAGTGATTTAATACTACTGAGTTTGTCGTAAAGTTTTACTTGCATGGTTATACTATTCCAGAGTTAAGCAATGCACTGGGAGTAGAGCGAGTCTCCTGCAACATTATTTTACTTATTTGTGAGTAATAAGAATTTGTTACTAGAACGGAGGCCCCTTGCTGGTCAGTAGGGTAGTAATAGGTTTTGTAGTGAAGGGCATTTCTCTGGACAATGAATGAGTTTGTGTACTGTAGTCAGGTGTGAATTATGTTAGACAGTTGTGCACTTTAAACCAGTTTAATTGCTTTAAGCTAAGACAATGGTGGGTCCAATGAGGGAGACTGGTGGCAAATTTAGCTATTATATTGTAGCAGGAGGCAAGTTTTTTCTTTGAGTATTGCTGTGTTTGTTAGGATAGGAGCAGTGTACAAGAGAGTTGGCAGTAAGAATGTGATGACTAGAGTTTTTCTTGTGATATCTGTAAGGAATCCATTGATCCTAAAAAGGGAGCCTAGTTTCTGGTCTGTAGTATAGTGTGGTCATATATTATAGTGCCTAGAAGTCTACTGTGAGTTACAGTTTTAATGACAGTATTATTTGCTGACTTTATAATATAGATTGCTTTTGATTTTGGCAACTTTTTGAGGTGAAAAGCATTAGTTTTCTTGGTGTTGAGTAGGAGGTTTGATTCTTTGAACCAACTTTCTACAGAGGAGAAAGATTTTTGGGTAATGTATTAATGATGAGTCATCTGCATACTGAACTAAACTGGCGTTGTGAGTGGAGGGGTGGAGGTAATCTTCTGGTGGAGTATAGGTGATGCAACCTACAACTAATTCAGCACATTGCTGGGTGCTGCCCTTAAGATTGCAGACATAACTGAAAACTGAAAAAAGAGTTTGCTGCAGAGTAAAACAGTTAGCTGGATAACAAATTCAGAACAAGTAAATTAGTAGAACAAACAATGAGATGCCAAATGCAGTTTTTTCAAAATAAGCACAAGGAAAAGCATAAATAATTCAAGATATAAACAGAAGTATAGAAAGGGATGAGCTTATCAAACTCAATTTGCATTAAGGGTGGGCAGCTTAAAAAAATAACCAGCAAGGAGTCACCAACATTGCTTCTGGTTTTTGCAGGCCTTGAGTCTTATCAGAAAAGACAAGGCCACATATATTCTTTGTGCATTGAAGTATTACTCAAGAAACAAAATAACCAATGAAAAAAAAACTATGAAATGTGTATCCTGGGTAATTTGTGTCTGTCTGCCATATAGAATAAAACACTATGCCAAGCAGATTTTTCAAAACAGAAAACAAAATGGAACAGGTAAAACAAAGAGCAGATCTATCAGTTTAAGCAACTCACAGACAAAAAAGAGGTTTACTTTCCTCATCCAGCATGGAATCACCAACAGTGCTTGTAGATTTTGCAGGCCTGGAGTCGGACAAGGCCACAGATATTCTGTGTGTGTGTGTGTGCGTGTGTGCATGTGTGTGCGTGTGTGTGTGTGTGTGTGTGTGTATATATATATATATATATATATATATATATATATATATATGTGTGTATGTGTGTGTTTAAAAAAAAAAATATATATATATATATATATATATATATATACAAACACACACACAAACTAGGACTCCAGGGGTGAAGTAAGAGGCAGAGGAAGGAGAAAACACACTGCTGAGCTGCAGGAGATATTTAATGGAAGCAAATATGTAATGGTGCTACTTTACAGGGTCTCAGTCAAATCATATTTTGAATGCTGCACACAGTTCTGGAGGTCATACAAGGAAAGGGACAACATACTGCTCAAAAGTATCTAGTGGGAAGCCATCAGAAAGATCCACGGGAAGAAGAGGAAACAATATAATCAAACAGCAAAGGAAGTGGTGCTGTTCTCAGTGGAGACCAGCAGAGACTGTGGGGATATCAAATTGAAGTACACAAGCATATGAGGCAGATGGGATATATTCATATTGAACAAGAAGGACAGACAGGGGTTTAAGTGGCTCAAACAACAATTTGCAGTGATAAAATATTTCTTATATCTTCAGAATTAGCTCTTCATGGAGGGCATTGTGAACTCATGGAAGAGGCTACTGGAAAGGCTGAGGGAGAGTTAATCTACCGAGGCCTTCAAGAGGAAAGGAAACGTAAAAAATAAAGTGATGGTGAAATTAGAAAAGTAGAGGAGGCAGCATGTTAACTACACTTAGAGGATATGAAATAGGCTTACTAGTTCCTTTTGCCATCAAGAAAATAAAAATCAGTATCAGGACCGCACCATTCTCTCTCAAGAAATATTTATCTCACTAAGTTTAGAATTTACCCTTTCGCTTGTTATATGCATCTTCTTTCTCTGTCATCTGTCATTTGTCTATAGCTCATTCCATACAATCTCCTCCAGACAAATTGCCAAATTCATGTCATACCCCACATTCGTTTCTCACTTCCACTGTACAAATGCCTAGTATTGCACCTTTTTTTACAAGCAAGGCCAAGATCACTAACTTCTAATACATGAAATGTTGATTGCTTCCTTATACTGGATTTTGAAATATTTTGTTGTATTCATTTAGATACAACTTAATGTATATTTTTTATGCCATGATTTTTATTGAAGTCATAAAATGACTATGTTAGTCTATCTGGGCAATTTACTTCAATCTAACTACCCTGAACATTTATGACATATTCCACAGGGAATATACGGTACCACCAAAGCTTTTAGGCTATGAAGGACTGCTTGTCAATGGCAACCGATAGAAGCCACTCTGTAGACTGCAAGAAATCCCAAAATAACTGCTTCTGCTAAATAAAACTAACAAAAATGTGAAGGAATTTTTATCGAGTCTGCACTGCTATTAGAAGATAAAGTTACTTCATAATGTGGTACCTTGTACAAACCTGCTCTAAATATACTACAATATTATATCAATATACTATATTGTAATACAACATCTAAAAATATTGGCTGTTGAAGCACATATATCCAACAGCAGAAAATACTGGTTAGAGTGTCTGGACTGTTTGTGTCAGAGAGGTATCAGATTTACCTTTCTTAAACTTAAAATGAAAATGGAAAATATCAGGGCCTCATCACTCTCCCCCTAAAATATTTATCTCACTAAGTTTAGTATTTTCATAGTCAAACAAAAGTGTGAAAATAAAGTATGCTAAAATGGAGAAAACAAGCTGTCTGTTGCAATATTGCTTCATACAGCTTTATTACTACAACCCCAGTGCAAATCTTATCAATACATATATTCCTTTTAACCTACCTTCTGCTGTTAGATCATTTTTTTGTTTCATATCTCTTAAGAAAAGTAAGTCTATGGAAAATCTTTACCTTTCGGTATGTTTGATTCTGAGTTTCCTTATTAGATCTATCTGCCTTTCCTTACAAATCATTAACATGGTGAAATATACCAAAAGTAAGAAAGAGTGAGTGATAGAGACAGGAAAAGCAGAGACAGACAGATGGAATGTCCCCAGGATGTTTCATGCCTTTCTCTTGTAACCTGTCATGCAATCTGGAACAAGCTGTGGTCAGTAAATGTAATAATAATGCAGAGAAAAGTTGGTGTTTAAGAGGTCTGACGTATTTCTGCTCTGCATCAGTCTAAACGAATGCCACAGACTATTTCCAGATTCCTTTTTATCATACATTTCTGATCTGAAGAAATAGTAAGGAACATCACCTTTAAAGCTAGATTGAAGTTAGGCAAAAAGAAATAACCATCTCACAATACAGAACTGGTTCTATTTCTACAAGGTATTGCTCCACATTTACCACAATCTCTCTCAGTTGTGTGAAGAAGGTGTTTCCCCAATGGTTAGTGCAATGACCAAATTCTGCATATTCCAAACATTTACTCTCAGTCTCAGAGGTCACAAACGTTAACAGTTGTGTAGTTTAATACAGCTTCTCTCTGATTAATAATGTCTGTAACCTTGAGATTTACAATGGTTGCATTTTTTATACTAGGATTTTTTATTCACCTGTAGTATATTCAAAAACACTCTCCAAGTTACTGTCTGTGACTAAAAAAGGATCAGAATTTATTGGAGGTGGATGGGAGGGAGTGTTCATAAATTGGCAGACGGCAAGATGTAAAGTTCATCTCCAAAGCACAGAGCTGTTATCCTTCCTGACTTATAGCATTAATTACTTTTCATCAGCTATTGTAAACAGCTCTGTCTAAAGTGACACACTCACATGTGTAAAACACATTGGATTGGTGCGAACTGATTGTACTTTTGCAGGCCTCAAGTGTTTTTCTACAGCAACTGACTTTAACAGTTCACAGTTTAATAGCTCAATGCACTACTTAAGTCTAATCACTAAGTATTCTTTAAGAATATGCAAAACAACAGTAAGAGACTAAATATGTTAGAACTTTAGTACAGTAAGAGAAATACCTTGATGAGATGATAATTAGAAGCATAATAGCTCTCAACTCTCCAGAATTTTGCAGAATGCCCAGATTTTTGCCACATTTTTGGCCTGTTCCTCTACGAATTTGTGGCTTAATGGAAATCATTGATGATTGCAGTCACTAAACAATGGTAAATATTTCAGTTTCAGACTTCATATCTAATGTAAAACCTGTTACACTAGGTTATAAGAGTAAGAGCAATATTTAAAATGTATCCCTGAGTTTGGCCTTTTGCTTCCCCATTACATTTAGCTTTGTCTATATTTCTTGATTAATCATGACTGGTATGTTTAGAAGAAAAGAATAAAGGCCTAAAAGAGCATTAATATTTAGCAAGCTTCTTCAGAGACCCCATAGTTAAACATTGCAACCTTAAACCAGTTCTAGGAAGGTGCCATATTAAACGAATCAGCTGTGCACACCTTTGCCCCTAGACAATGCAGAAATTAATTAGCATAGGTGTTTACAATGTGGCACATTAACAGTTTGTAAAAACGCACACAAAAGCACAGACATAACACTGCCACATGAGAATGCTGAACAAAATTTATAGAAAGCTTGCTTGCTTCACCAAGTAAAAAATTCCTGTAGATTAAAATGGTTGAAACAAACAAGCTGATACAGACAATAAATTAGCTTGTGGAATTGCAAGTCCCACTCCACCATTCCTGTGGGAGTTTCTCCTCTCTACACCTGTTTAACCTACGGATACCAAATCCACAGTTCCACAGCTTCAGTTAAGAGAAATGGCTGTACAGATAGACTCAGAGCTGTTGTGCAACTAGTACATCAACAGTGATGTTCAATAGAAAATGCAATCAAGGCTTTTAACATCTATGATTCTCACTTAATGTGATAAAACTGCTTTTTAACAGCTAATAAGGTATAGGGTAATTTAAAAAAAAACATAAAAAAATAAAGAAAATGTTTCAGCATAGACCTGGAGCCAGTCCAGTAATGCTGCTGGTATTATAGTCAGATTGAATTCAGACTAGCCTGGGTTTGTGATAGTATTTATTTATTTGTCTTTGTTTACCTGGGTCTGACTAAGTAATTCCCATTTTCAGTGGAGTCCCAGGGAGAAAAGCTCCAGTTGTTTATACTGCATTATACAAAGTTCCAGTTAAGCACAGAATAGTTACATTTTTGTTTACATTTATACAAAACAGTAGTCACATTTATATATTCTAAGATTTTATAGAGGCAGAAGTTAATAAAGAGAAAGCCCACATGCAACTCAATGGATTGTACAGGCAGCAGTTATATATAAAAATTGTTTTGCTAGTAATAGTCAATTAGAAATTAATTATGCAGCCTTTGGTTTATGGATTTCAGAAAGTGCTATGTGCTTGGTGCAATTGGTTAAACACCTTGGTGCAACTGGCTGAAAAATGTTAACGTAAGTTCAAGTTTTAGCTGAAGGATATTTTTTCCACCTAAATCAGTAAAGCATGATGCTTACAATTCATAATATAATTACTCTACAAAATTTGTTATATGGACAGCCTCTAAAGATAAAGCATTTCAAAACAAAATGTTAGGAACAGTTTACTGTATTAGCCAATTAAAGATAGTAACATGAATTTAAATGTGAACTCCAAAAAAGAATAAATAAACTGGTAACAATAAAAAGCACACAGATGTTACCATGATAAAATCACCAACCTTTTATTAAAACTACAAAAAACTTCACTGACTAAGCACTTTCACCCTGATAGGGCATCTTCAGAGTCAGTCTATACATTTGATAATAATCCTTATATACTTTTGGTGGTCATCAATGTAATCAGCACTAATTGAACACAATGAGTCAAATCATCTAATAATTTTTTTGTATAATAATTAACCCTGTAGTTACCCATTAAAACATTTTCTTGTGTAAACTTCAGGAGTCAGTTCTTACTAACTGAGTATACAATAATACAAAAGTGCAAAACAAAATGTTTTTTATACAAACTTAGATTTGTTGAAAAAACTATTGAGAATAAATTACATATTGTTAGGCTATAAAATCAAAATCAAAATTAAAATATGAACAATAATAAATGTATAAATGATCATGTCATACCTCCAATTGTATAAAAAATAAAATGTATATAAAGTAAATAAATGTTGGGTCACTGTTCATGAGTTATTCAAAATGTGTTGGGAAAATATTAGATACAAGCTGCCTTATGTTTTAATATACAAGTTAGGCATAGAGCTTCTTGAATTTAAATGTGACAAGAAGGCAAAGTACATAGAGTATAAAGTACATATCCCTGACTGAACATAAACCTCATGTACTTTTCTCCACATCTGTCTGTACAGATTCTAAACCCATCATCAATTCCTCATCTTCACATGGCTATCCTACCCTCTCTACCACTTTACATAATCTCTTTCTATTACCTCCTCCCCATTTATACTAATATATCCTGAATTTTCTCCCCCCTTATAGTTACAATTAAACTAAACACATGACTTTTACTTATTACTACTGTGAATTGCTAAAAGGATGGCCTACAAAATTGTATATATTACTTTACCTTGCCCTTTCTTATTATTTTCTTTGTAAAATACTTTCAGTATATCTCTATGCTTTACAATGTTGTTGTTTTTTTTTCAGCTGTTTCTTATGTAATGTGTTTGAATTTTTTTTTCCAATGTTAACTGGAGCTTTTCTCCCCAGGCCTCCACTGAAAATGAACTTTTGTAACCCAGTCAGACTTTCCCGGTAAACAAATGCCAATAAATAAATAATTAAGAAAAAATATAAAAAGCAAGCAAACAACCAACAGGCTGATATAGAAAACCTTTTAATAAAACAACAAATGATGTGCACTTCTGGGTCTAAGCCCTTCTTCAGATGAAATAAAATGCATTTTACTTGATGTATAAGTATTGAGTTGTATGCATTTTATTTTATCTGAAGAAGGGCTTAGACCCAAAAGCGCTCATTGTTTGTTGTTTTATTAAAAGGTTTTTATATCAGCATGTTGGTTGTTTGCTTTTTATATTTTTTTCTTATTTATTTTGACTTGGAGCAACAACCTTTAGTGAGAAAGTCTCTCGGTTTTCTTTTTGTTACATAAATAAGTAGAGAAATCCCATGTAGACATCATGCAGACTTTTTCCAAGCAGTATCCAGAGGCCAGAACTGAACTCTCAAATTTGGAAAGTGGTATCACTCACCGATATGATAACAAATCAGAGATAAGATTAGACATGGACAAATCAGTTTTGCACTCTGCCTGGCACACATAATTATATCACATGAAGCCAGTACATACACGTAGGACTCTGCCTGGCACACATACATATATCACATGAAGCCAGTATGTACACATAGGAATATGTACAGATTTCTGTTCATAATATTGCATACATCAATACCACACAAAAATATATATGCAAGCATGCATGGTTGAACGTTGTGAAACCCTGTGGCAACAGTGGCATATAATCACACAATATTATGTTGATGTAAGAGCAGCCAGACATTATGACCATTACAAATCCAGGTATAAGTATGGATTTAACAAACTTAGTAAAATGGACTGCATACAGCTGAGCATGTATTGCAAATATGTCTAGAGATTCATAAATGTTTTTTCCCACATTTTGTTGACTAAATAAGTAAGCGTAACCTAATATCATGGTAGACCCAAAATAGGGGTAATGTAGATCCTCTGCTTTTTGATATTTTATGTATTTATTCATTTATTCATTCCTTGTTTGGTAGTTTATGTGCTTGTTTGCTTGTTTATTTGAAAACTGGGTAAATGAATTGGTCCGTCAGGGCTCTTGACCTGAGCTAAAGGTACAATAGTGTAAGTTTTAAAGAAGACAAATCAGAAAGTTAGAACAAGATGGGCTTCAAATCAACATCCATACAAGTAATTTATTGTCATGAAAAAGGAAGGCATGCATATAGATCTTTACAGATAAATATGATTCCCGCAGCACTGAATATGCAGGCCCTTAAACATGAGACATGCACATAGATGTATATCTGTTAGTATATATAGTTTTCTTGTGAAATGAATGGAAAAATAAAGTCTTTAATATTTCATGCAAGTCAGCCTATTTGAAATAATTAGGGATGCACTGGTGTTTTACTTCTATGTATGTACAAATAAAAGACCCTGGGATGTCTTTAAAGCAGTGGTAAGAAAAAGTAATCAGCAATATCTTTTACTACATTTTTTAGCAGCAGTCGAGAGATATTTTACTGCATTTTTAACAAGCAGTCAGAAGAAATGTCTTTTGCTACATTTAGCAGCAAGTGTGTGTGTGCATGTGCACATGCGTGTGTTTGAGCAGTGTGCACATGCATGTGTGTGTGTGCATACATGCAATCCCCACCTACCCCCTAGTTAGGGGGTTCCATTTTAGTGACTTATTCAAAGTATCACAGTTGGAGGGCGAAAGAATCAAACACTTGACCTTGAGGCATCTCATTAAGAGCTTGAAGCCTTAATCTTCAACACCTACTGCCAAACCTCCCTTAACTTTTTTTTTGTTTTTTAAATCACCAATTAGAGTTTCATATTTCTCATTCAGAAAATGCATGTCTATGCAACAGCTGTTGTAGTTCTGTTAGCCCTCACGTGAATTAGGGTTGGCTGGCACTAAAGGCTCTGAACTGTTAACGAACTGCTTCCTGCAGTCAAAATGCAAGGTTTGAATACTCCCACCTCATTTTGTCTGCGGTGTGACTGACCAAGCCACTCAGAGAGTATTCATGGCTCAACCCAAATAGATAAAAAAAAAAGTATTCAAAAATTGTCTCCTTTGTCCACCTCCAACAATTATTTTTGGCTTTGTAAAGAATTCTTAAGCAAGGAAATGAATTATTTGGAACAGTTTTTTTTGTAAAATGTGTGACGTTTTGGCAAATTGTCATGGATTACAGTCACTAAATCAAGTCAGGCATGTGAGTTTCAGACTTTGTGTCCTTCAGAAAATGATTGATAATGCAAAGTTTGTTATTCTATCAACTTTCTGAGTATGTATAAGAAATATATTTAACAGCCGCTGCAGCTTTTCCTCCATATTTCTGATTCTTGAGATAAGAAGTTGAGAGGGGAGTGGGGAGTCGCACTGTATGGTTCTGACATCAGTGAGCTGAAATCCATTTTTAGGCCATTATTTGTGAATTTTTATTCATACATTTGATCTCAAGCACATATCTGAGTTGTACAATCATACAAGTGGCTTTAATCGATAGGCGTGTGTGTGTGTGTGTGTGTGTGTGTGTGTACGCACATGTGATTGTGTCAATGATCAAAGTAATAGAAATAAAGGGGGTAGAATGAAGTATTAATAAATGAAATGGGGGAAAGGCTAAAGTTGTTTGTCACTGAGATTTTTGTAACTAGAGATGCTGAGAGAGAATATTAAAAATATATATATTTTTTTGGTGGGGTGGTGGAGTAGAGGGTTAGACTTTCGAGACTTATTTTCAAGTGTTTAATATTTTCAGAGCTATGTGTGTACTATATAACTTTTTTGTCATATAAATAGTGTAAAAGGAAAATTTTACTTTGTAACTAAGTGGATGTTCTGGCAAGCAAACAGACACTGAGGATATCAAAGAACTATTTATAAGTACAAAGTCTACAGTTTATAAGCATGGTGTAAGCTTCCTTCCTAGTTGTAGTGAATGTGTGACATTTTGCCCATCTTTTCTACACTGGTCAAGATTGTATAACATTCTGCATTTTGAAGATTGATGTCTCATTCTGGCTGTAGTTTCCCTTTTACTTGTTGGTGTTATGGTAGGCATGGTATTCGTGATATCACAAGCTTTTCTTACCTGTACTGCTTTAATGGCTTGATGCTGACTGGACTACAAAAGTATTTACTGAGCTTCAAATGCAGGTTTTAAAATGAGGCTTTAGTTTTATTTCATCACGGAGAACTGATATCAGCAGGACTCTATTAAGTCTAAAAGAATATACCCATAAATTAAATTTATTGTATAATTTATGGGATGTTAATGTTGGCAACAGTAAGTTTGTAAAACCTTCCACCTTTAATCCTTCTCCTATTAATGCACTCACTGTCTTTGGATGTATGTGTAATAGGGACCTTAGAAATGTCTTAGACCAGAAGCTATGAAAAACTATTTTAATTTAAATTTTATTGAACAAAAGGCTTTAAAGGAATTAAAAATGATGTCATAGGTTCATAGGTTCATAGGTTGATACTAGGCTATCTCCCCTAGGGCATTTACAAGCCTAGCCAGAGTGTGTTTGGCTTTTGCCACCCTTTTAAATGAGTTTACTGTGCCCTTTTTAGGTTAGTTTACTGTGCCTCTGTCTAGTAGTGACACAGAAGTGATCCCCGGGGTAAACCTACGATCTCCCATCCATTCGTCAAGATACCTATTGAAGAGAGTCAGTGAGGGGCTCTGCCTGACATGGACTGGGATTCTATTCCAGAGTGATGGGAGCCTCTGGGTTATAAATCTGTCCCTCCAGCATGTCGTATTCATTTGGTTCAAGTCCCTTGAGCGCGTAGCTCTAAGGGATTTGGATTTTTTGAGGTGGAGCATGTCCATTAATTCTGGGTTGGACATGGCTTTATACATCAGGCACAGTAGGCGGTATGCAACTGAGTAGAGCTGGAGTTTCTTTAACCAAGCAGCATAGGTCATCTGTTTTAATCCCTTGATCCTCTTGGTGAGGTCAGATGTTAGATTTATGAAGGCTGACAAAGGTGGCGGTATGGTAATTATGGATACTGCACAATACTTTAAAGTGTTACAAGGTATGCTTAGTAATCATTTAGAATATAAAATGGTTTCTGTTGGTGAAGTTTATACTTGTTTTAAAAATATTTCTACCTTTTTGTATGAATGGCTTATGGATGGCAATATTAGCAATAAATTATATAGTTTTATGAATACTGAAAAACATGTTTATGTAATTTTTTTGGGATTCCCAAAATACACAAAGGTAAAAGGAATCCATGTTTCCTACCTATAGTATCTGCTCCTGGGTATGTGACTGAAGGAATTGCAATGTTCTTAGATGTAGTTCTTAATCTAGTTGTACAAGATCTTGCTTCTTATATAAAGGACTCCTGGGATTTTTTAAATAGACTTAGGATATTTTTAAGTTCCTATTAATTTGATGGGAACAAAAACATTTTATTACAGTTGATGTATGCTCACTTTTTACATGCATACCACAAGATACTGGGATTGATTATGTTAGACTTTAAGTAATTTTACCAATTAACTGTTATTGCTCTTTACTGGAGATTCTTTTTGACAATAATTATTTTATGTTTAATAGTAAGATTTATAAACTAATCAGGGGTATGGTAATAGGCTCAGCAGCCGCTCCAGCCTTTGCCAATTTGGTATTAGACTGGTGGGAACATATGATTCTGGGACCTGTTAAGTATAAGTATAAATGAGTCTATTACAATTGTTTTGTTAATGATTTATGTATTATTATTGAAGGTAATTCAACAGATGGAAGTTTTTGATTGATGACCTTAATATTAATTCTGATTTCTTAAAGATTACTTTTGGACAAATTGGTGTTAAAGTGAGTTTTATGGATATTATTTTGGAATGGAATTCTATTACAGGATGTGTTGATAGCAGTATTTATAGAAAAGGAATTTTTAGTAACAATTACCTTCATTTGGAAGTAACCATTCATATTTTATGAAGGTGAATATACCTAGAGAACAGTTCATTAGGGCCTCTAGGTTGACTACAGACAGTGTTCGGTTTGCGGAAGAGAGAGCATTTATTTACCTCATTGTTTTTAAAAAGGGGTATGATCTAAAAGTTTTAGAATCTCGAGCTAATGAAGCTAAAGAGAAAGGAGCAACTGAGTTTTCTCCCACCTTATTGTAAACCCTGCAGACAAAACATAGTAATTATAGTGGGAGCTCAAAGACATTTTGTTGTCTGGATATGACTGTAGATTCTAAGTCCATAAGAGCAGTCATTGAAAATAATTGGAGAATCTTAGAAGGTATTTCAGATTTAATGAAATATATAAGACCCACTCCAAAGTTTGTGCATAGAAAAACATGAAATTTAAAGAAATTGTTGCATACAGACAGGTTAGAAAATTCTGGACACCAGTTGACTAATAGAGAAAGGGGTATGTATAAATGTGGCGGGTGCATTATTTGTAGGTATATTTTGGAGGGTCCCTATTTAATTCATGAGCATTTTAATAAGGTTATATCTATCCCAGGAGTCTATTCTTGTAAAACAAAAGGAATAGTATATGTATCGGTGTGTTCTTGATGTAGGGCCTATTATATAGAGATGACCACCAGGAGCTTAGAGAAAAGGGTAAAGGAAGACCTATATGCTATTTAAAACTAAAAATTAAAACAATGCATTGTACAAACATACTTTAAACTGTGCTTTGTTTAATAACATTTTATTTAATATTGTTGAACAAGTATCGGTGGATAAAAGAGGAGGGGATTTTAAGACCAGGATAGAACAAAAAGAAACATTATGGCAATTAAAGATAGGAGCAGATACCTCTCCTGGTCTTAATGAAGTGATTAATATTAAGTGTTTTTTTAAAAGACAGAAGGATATTTGTTTCTAAATAAATCTTTTAAGTGTTTTATACTGAATGTTTCATAACATAACATGTTACTTTAATAGGTTTTCTACTGATCTAATTGGATGCCTTGGATATAAAATAGGCTGTAATAAGGTGTTAATTATTCTGAAGAAGTTCTACTTGGATGAAAGTGGAGAATAAAGTTGTTTCATGCTATTTATGTTTTTGGGAATTCAGTTATGTCCAGTCCCTGAAAAAGTGCATTTTGTGGTCCCCTTTTTTTTTTGTTTTGGAGGGTGGTAGTGTTTAGCTTGCCTATCTGGGTCGTTAGACTTTTGCAGCTTGAGTTGTTTCTCCTAAGAATCTCTAATGGTTGAAGAACTGGATATGTGGTAAAACAAGTATGAAGAAACATTTTAACCATGCCGTGAGCTCCCTCCCTAGTTGTTAGTATATGCCCCATATTTTGCCCACATTTGTTTGTAAGGAAATTCAGAAAATCATAAATGGATCATTTAAAATACCACACATCCAAAAAAGTATTCCTATCTGAAGTGGGTAGTTGTGATCAAACATTCCCTTTTGTGTGCTGCTAATACTTTTCAACTGTCTCTACTTTTGCAGAATTTTCCTGACTTTCCTTCAAATGTTTGTTCAGTCCCTCATAACATTTTTGATTTTCTGGTAAATCACTGATGATTACAGTCGGCCAGTAATGCCAGCCATTGCAGTTTTATACCTCTCATTATTCAAAAAAATGTGCATTCATACAAAACTTGTTGTTTTTAAGTGAATTACAGTAATATTTAAAAATTGTTCCTGATTTTAGCCCCCCCCCATTTATTTTTGTTTTTTTCCAGAATTCTTGACCAAATAAGTTGACAGGTATGGTGATACCCCAAAGCATTCAGCCCCACTTCACACCCAAGCCTCAATGACCCAGCCCTTAGAACTAATCCTTATCCCAAAGTCATAGATCTGACTTACCTAATTTATACTTATTTTACCATATTCCATGTGCTTCCCAGGATGAATTCCACTGTTATCTTCAGCTTGCCATATCATCAGCCATTTCTCTACATTCGGAATCCTATACGCCACAACCTGTCTTCACCAAAACTTGAATGGTTTTAATAGCATCTTCCAACTATATATATCAGTTTATATCACTGCATATCCCCCACCTCTATACTTCATAATGTAAACCTTATTATAACAATATATATAAAATTTTCTCTGAATCTGCTTAATACCGTAACTTTTTACTACAATATTAACATTTTCTGCCATACTTAGTTCCTTCCTTCACGTTCATTTTTTGAATTTCTAACCACTAATGCACCTCTCCAAATGTCTTATGTCTAATGACTACTAATGCATAAGTATATTTTATATTATAATAATTATTTTCATATGCATGTGATCTAATTAGGAAATGTATGTGTAGTTATTATACAACTAAATGTCTATTCATGTTTATTACTGAATGCCTATTTAAAAATGCTTGTAACATTTTGAAGCTTTTCTCCTCTGGCTTCCACTGAAAAGAAGTTTTTGACTAAACCCAGTCAGATAAAACAGGTAGACAAAGATAAAATAAATTAAAATAAAATAACGCACAGATATATTTTATATTTTTATTTCAGCAAATCAGAAATAGAGTACTAGGCAGTCCATGTTGCTGCATTTCTTGGTACAGTTTTTGTGTTCATCAGTGCTCTTTTCCTTGGAGGGGCTAGGAAACTAACATATTTATCAGGACTTTTAGTATCACGACAAATAGCATGTTTGCCTTTGGTGCAGAAGGCTGTGCGCTCTATTCCCATGCCAGGTACCTAGATTAATTTTTTCCAATAGTGACACTGCAGTGATACATAAAGAGGGGAGGGGTGCTGCTGCACTCCTAGGTGTACTGTTCTTTGGATGTGATTGTCAACCAAGACCCCAGCTGTCTAAGATGTCTGTAGTTCAGATGTATGCAAAAGATCCTACACATTTATCAGAAAGAATAGGGGAAGGTCCCCAGTGTCCTGACAGAATTTCCCCTAGTCGGTACAATACCACCTTTGGTCAACCATGAAAAGTGACCATTGGCTTAGTGGGACTAACATAGTTAACAAAAAGTATTTATTTATTTATTTATGGTTGCCACAATATCTCAGTTTGTTCATTACACCTTTGTACTCTGACTATTTTAATGCTTCAGAATAATTATGTGCATATAGTTGATATATCTCAATGGACGTGACACTGTAAAATGATCTTGGAGGTGTTTTCCAGAATTTTCTTCAAGCCTCCTTTATATGAGTCATGCTAGTCATAAAGAAATCATTCTTTTTTTAACTTCCATGTAAATAGAGAGGCAGTAGTATGACTCTCAACATTGTGTACAACTTCTGGAACGTATTTTCATTTTCACCTTTTTTAATTAATCTAATTTGTCTTTTCAAAACAGTTCACGCGTCTTTAACAGCAGTTGTAAATGTTCATCAGAATAAACTAGCTGCACTGGATGTTTTAAGGTCAGCAATTTTTAGTCCAAGTGCTGGCAGACTCTTTCCCACATTCTTCTTGAGATGTCAAAACTATAATTGTAATCCAGTAGCTGTTCACTGTTCAGTGTTGCTTCTATTTCAAAGCAGTTTTGCAGACATTTAAATTATTTGTTTAAAATAGTTTCCTTTCAGTGCATTACAGAACAAATTATGTCCGATTTTTGGCTCTTGAATTTAGGTTAATGATACTTTTTATCTTCTTCTGAGGCACAAATGTCTTTATGTATAATGTTTTCACACCACTGTTGTATTGGTAGTCAGACCCTTGATTTGTTGCACTGTAGCATACCAGCACTTCGTCCAAGTCCTAATCCTTGAGAATGACAAATTTGTAAGATTATAGCATTCACTGTTTTTTTTTTTTTTTTTTCCATAGGGAAATAGTCTTTCGTTTTTAATAGTGGATTATGCAAAAGTTGCTGCAGTGTATCAGGTTTACTATACAATGCTCATTTGGTGTGTGTGTTTCTTTTTTGTCAAATATCCTACATGCCCCACAAGCTAGCTACTGTGTCCTGGCAATAAAGGGAACATGGAGCTACCTCTGTTGTTTGATGCTGATTTTTAAGTATTGGTTCAGGTTTAGCACTGCTGTCGTTTAGGTCTAGCAGTATAATGTTTAACATTCAGCGGTTGAGAGGTAGGTCATCGTATTCAATGACTGGGCTTTCATATCTTGTTTGAGTGTAGCTACGGCATACATGAGCCTTGAAAACAGGCTGATAGTTTATTCATATGACATGAATTACAAATTTAATTTACATACTTTCTGCATTATCACAGAAGAATGCGACTGCTGTGGGCATGGTTGAATTCACTTTCAGTGGTGACATTTCCAACGGGTTGATGTCAAGGTGATTGTCGGGCAGCTCTCAGTAAAGATAACCAATGTGCGATTTGCTCCCTAACTTTTACATTTGAAACTGCCAGGAAAATTCTAAACAGTACCTGTCTAGACAGCTTAAAATGCTTTTCTCATGATTTCCCTAATTGGCAACTGTCTAACTTGAAATCTGGCACTCTGGAACTGTGGTATGGCATGTCAATCATGTCATATCCTGGTTAAGCTAGCAGTCTCCCTGTAGAAGTACTCAGTTCCTGAAGAATTTAATTTCTTTGCATTGACTTGGTCACTGAACTCCTTGGCACCACATAGATTCATCCTTATTCCTGAATACTAAATCATCAGTAACCTTCCAGTTCTATTTTTTTCTTGATATCTATTACCAATGTGCAATAGGGGAACTTTTATGTTCATTTTATTTTATTTATTTATTTATTTATTTGCAGTTGGTTTACCAGGATAGTCCATTGGGCCAAAAGAACACGTTTTCAATGGAGTCCTGGGGAGAAAAGCTCCAATACAGACAAAAATTAGGTACATACAAAAAACTACAATAATAATTATACAGATAAAGAGATAAGACATTTAAAACATTTCAAACATTTAAAACATTTAAGCTCAAAGTTCAAAAAGCATTTAAAAAAAAGTAAATACAATCTAAAGAGGAATTATGTCAGGTAAATAAGTTGAAAACAGTAATGGGATATGCATTTGGAGAAGTTGTTCAGAAGAAAACATAAAATTACATTATAAAGTAAATATTCTGTGGGAACATAAGCTTAGATAGGTAAAGTTATGTATAATAAGTGTGAAGGAGGGTGGGATGTTATAGGTTTATGAGGGGAGGGAGCAAGAACAATCCCATTGGGACCTTAGATGTGTATGAAGAGATTTTTTGAACATGTACTGGTTAGTGGTGGTACGAATAGATGGTGGAAGTGAGTTCCAGAGACGGGCAAGGTTAAAAGATAGTAAGTGTTTGCCTGGGGGATGACATGGTTTATGTACTTCTAATAGGTTTTGATTGTTAGACCTTAGGATTCTATTTGGTAGGTGCATTTTGAAGGCAGAAGACAGGGAGGGACAAAGAGAAGGGCTAAGAATGAGCTTGTGAGCGAAAGTCAGTTGTATATATATGAGTTGATTTGATAATTCGAGCCAATTTAATTTTTGAAGAGAGGAACAGTGGTGAGTGGTGGACCTGTGGCTGTTGGCGAATTTGGCAATTTTGTTATAGCAGGAGGAAAGCTGCTTTTTTAGAGAGGTCTGAAGGTTAGCCAGTAATGGGGCCCCATAGAGAAGGGAGGGGATGAGAAAAGAGGACGCGAGTGTGATTTTGGAGGAGCTTGTAAGGTATTGGTTCTGACGGTAGAGCATACCTAGTTTTTGATGGTTTTTTTTAATATTTAGTTGTAGATGGGAGTTGTAACTCAGCCGATTGTCAATTTGAACACCTAGTAGCTTAGTTTCAGACACTAGTTCTAGGGGTGAGTTATTTAGGCTGGTAATTGAGAAGGAGTTTGTATTGAAGGAGATGGATTTGGAAGGGGTGAATACCATAAGTTTTGTTTTGGAGGCATTGAGTGCTAAATGGTTTATTTTCATCCAATGTTCTGTTATTGAAAAAGCTTCCTGAGTAAGTTTTTGGAGCAGTGAGGGGGAGGTGGCAGAGCAGATAATGGTGGAATCATCTGCATATTGGATGATGTTTGCAAATGGGATAGATTTGGGAAAGTCATTGATAAATATGTTGAAGAGGAGGGGACCAAGAATGGATCCTTGGGGAACTCCAGTGGGGGTACTAAGAAATGGGGAAGTGGCCTTTTTCCATATTACTGCTTGGTGTCTATTTGATAGGTAGCTGGAGAACCAATTTATGGAAGAGGGAGAGAGGTTAAGTTTTGACAGTTTGGTTAGGAGCAGATTGTGTGAGATGGTGTTGAAGGCCTTGGAGAGGTCAAGTAATAGGGTCGAGACAGTGTGGCCGGAATCACGTGCCATGTTAACAGTCTCAAGAAAGGACAAGAGGGCTGTCATAGTGCTGTGATTTGGCCTGAATCCGTGTTGTGTAGGTGTTAGCAGGTTGTTATCTAAGAGATGTGGCAAGAGTTGAAGGTGGATACACTTTTCCAGAAGTTTAGAGATGGGGGACAGAATGGCAATAGGACGAAAGTTGTTAACGTTGCAATTGTTGCCTCCTTTGTGTAGGGGGATGATGAATGCTTGCTTCCACAGTTGGGGCACAGTGCATTCATGGATGGAACGGTTGATTAAAATGCTAATGGGATAGGCAATTGCATCTGTGGCTATACGTAGGAAATAAGAGGGAATATTGTCAGGGGCATTAGTACATGGCTTCAGTTTCTGAAGGAGTTTCTTAATAGTGGAAGTGGATGTAGGCTTTAATGAGAATAGAGAGGGATGTAGAGAGAGAGAGTTTGAGGAGGGTACAGGTGATTGGGCAGTAAGGGTAGTGGGTAAGGTAGATGATAAGCAGTGTGAAGTAGAAATGGGGATAGGGTTGTTTGTGGGAGGGGGTGTATTAGATGGTGAGGCAGAGCATTGGAAGGAGGAGGTGAGTTTGCTAATAGAGTCGATAAAAAAGGAGTTGAATTGAATAGCTAAATCCAAGTCTGGGATATTTGGGTCTGGGGTTGGGGTGTGTGGTTTGCTGGGGTTAAGAAGGTTGGAGATCCCCTTCCAGAATCTTTGAGGGTTAGTTTTATTATTGTTTTGGAGTGTGAAGAAGTATTTTTGTCTATCAGAGATTATTAGCTTTTTTACTTTGTTTCGAAGGGTTTT
The DNA here is from genome assembly GCF_019279795.1 of Protopterus annectens. Lineage (NCBI taxonomy): Eukaryota > Metazoa > Chordata > Ceratodontiformes > Protopteridae > Protopterus > Protopterus annectens. The sequence goes on along the minus strand of NC_056743.1, from coordinate 660,846,945 downwards.
ATACGCAATGTGTTGATCTGGTGATTTATTTCTCAGATAGAGTCTCCAGGCTTTGTCTCTAAGGCGCATAGTTGAAAGTGTGGTTTTGGTTAGCCAGGGGGCTGAATTTAGTTTTATTCTTTTTGTTCTTAGAGGGGCTTGGGAATCAAGTATTCCTAAGAATGTAGAGTTAAAGTGGGCAACTGCTTCTTCTAGGGGGAGTGTCTTCAAATTGCTCCAATTAATTGCTTTCAGAGAATCTATGAAGATTGATGGGTTAAAGCTTTTGTCAATGCGGGTAGTTATGTAGTTATGGGTACGGTGGGAGATGCAGGAGAGTCGATGGGTGAAAGTAGGCAGATGATCACTAAGAGGGTCGGGAAGGGTACCGCTACCTGAAAAATAGTGGGGGTGTGACACTAGAATCCAGTCAAGGATGGTGCCACTGGAGGGGTCCTTAGATGGGTGGGTTATGGTGTTGATTAGCTGGGAAAAGTTATATAGGTTGATGTTAAGAGGGTTGGTTGGAGACTGGATAGAGGTCCAGTTAATATTTACATCTCCCAAGATTATGGTTTCATTGCTAATATTGTCAGAGAGCCAAGAGAGGATATTTTCAAGTGTAGAAATATTGTCCCCTGGGGGGATGTAGAGGGATGCTAGACATATGTGTTTGTGCTTATTAACTTGTAGGAGAGAGAGGAGTATTTCAGCATTATTAAAAGTGGGGGTAGGTTTGTCATATGGGCTAACTAGCAAGGAAGAGGAATAAAGGAGAGCAACTCCACCGCCTTTCCTTCGGGTCCTGTCTTTTCTAATTATTGAATAGTTGGGTGGAGTTATTTCAGAGTCTTTTATAGAGGGCTTTAACCATGTTTCTGAAATAGATAGTATGTCAGGTTTGTTATGCCTGAGCCATGCATGGAGGGTTGGGACTTTATTCACTATGCTTTGTGAGTTTAGAGAAGTAAAGAATATAGGCTTATGTGAGGAGGAAGAGGAGGAGGGGCCGGGGTTGGGATGGATATCACCGGATAAAAGACTGGAAATGAGATGAAAGATTGGGTTCAAAAGATAGTTGAGTAGGATAAGAAAACGGTTTGGGTTAGCTGAGATGATCAAGGGGTATTTAGTTGCTATGGGGATAGAGTTTTTCTGAGAGGAGAAAACTTTGAAAGAGAAGGTGAGGAGCTGTGTTATTGGGTAAAGATGGGGGGAGATGGGAGAGTGAGATTGTGAGAGGGGGATGCTCAGATGGTAAGTTGTATGATAAAGTTGTGAATTATAAGAAGTATGAGGTTGAGTGAGGTGAGAAAGATATGACAGTGTGAGAGAAAGTGATAGAAGAAAAAGGATGGAAGAAGGATTTAGAGGCATGTTGAAAAAGGTTGTTTAGTATTAAGTGTTGTAGTTATGTAATATGTGTTATAAGTTTATTTTGCAGGGGGATGAGAAAAATTTAGCTAATGTTGAGCAGAATAAAGAGTAGTAGGAGAGGAGCTGGATGTAAATAAAGTAGGTAAGTGAGTAAGAGTTGTAGATGTGAGATGTATCAGTATGTATTAGCTGTGGGTGTGGTTACAAATTGGATGATAGGCTGTGGGGGTGTGTCTATGGTATTGATGGTTGATTGGTGTAGGGAGGAAGTGGGTGTGGAAACAGGAAGGATATAGCTAGACGTATTGGGGCGGGTGGGATTTGGGGGCAGGGTAGGGGAACGGAGCGGGAAGAAACCACCCAGGAGAGGATCGAGAGTCAATCAGTGGAGCATAGGATACAGAAGAGTAAGTAGTAGCAGGGTAAGCAAGGTTCCTGTATTTAAGAGGTAGTGGGGGCAAAAGTGTGGATGAATAAGTGAGGAGTGCAGACAATAAAAGGGGAAAGCAGAAAATGAGTGAGAAACAAGTAATGTATAGGAGGGAGGGGACGCCCTCTAGTGGCCTAGTACAGAGTTGCACTGGGTCAACTAGGAAGGTCTTGGGACTAGATAGGATGAATGAGGAGGGGCAGGGAAAGAACTCAGTTAAAGATGGGAGAGAGAATGGAGAGGGAGAAATAAAAAGTGTTTTAGGCTGCTGGTTGACCTGGCAGGGAGATAGCTGACAATATTATCAAGCAGGAGTTACAATGGTAGAACAAGTGGCAACAGATGTACATACATTCACAGTGTCCTCTGGGAGACACTTTTCCAAATTCCAAAATAGGGATAGATGCAGCAGAGCAGTATGTCTCTTAGGTAAAAATGTGGATGGAGTAGGTGACCTTGGTTGAATGTGTATGTCCACCCAGGCGTGGTCCCAAGGGAAACTATAGGGCAAAACTGGAGATAGGAGGAAGAGATGAGAAGAGTTAGTAACAGTGTAATAGTGATAATACCTAATTACCTAAATAAGTAGTAGGCAGATAAGAGAGGAAGCCATAAGCATCATACAATCAGTAAAATAAATAGAAATACAATATTCAGGTTCTATAGCCTTATAATAAATGAGTAAATAACATCAGAGCTCAATAGGTCTGTCTAGCAAACGAGTGAGCAATTGGCTTTACCAATAAACAGTTAAACTATGCAGAACATTGTAAAAAGAGAGCAGTTGCGTCAGGAAAAAAATATCAAATAAGCTTAGAAGACTCAAAAACAATTCAAGATCACTGTAACAATGAGGAGCATAAATATGTAAAGTCAAAACAGAATTGCAGCAGTGTGTAAGATAATGTAGTGACTGTTCAACTAATTAAACCAGACAATAGCTCTTAGTACAACTGTAGAGTATAAGTAGACATTTCCAGATACAGAATAGATCTGCAGCATGCTGGGTAATATAGTATTCCTACAGCGCATACATTCGTAAAACAGACAAGCGTTTTAGAGGCAGCACTAACACGTGGAGTTGGCGTGTTGTATCAGCGTTAGTTATTAACAAACATACTTTGCGCACCTAAAAACAATTTCAGAAAGCAGCCTCAGCAAGTTCTTGTAGCTCACCCAGCCACTGTGTACCATGTCCCAATCTTTTAAATGAGAGTCGCCATGTGGAGACTCAAAAACAAACAAGCATATATGGAGGGATCTAAGTATAGCCGGATGAGGAGTTCAGTAGCAGCTTCAAGGGACTGGAGCAACCAAATCAAACCCCTAAGCTAGTGACATGTAAAAAAACAGTAAATTCTGAAGTTCAACCAGATACGCCTTCAGTATCAGTCTAATGAGTACTGAATCTGCATTCAGGACATAAAAATTAAATAGTAGTACCATTCGGTACTTTTCTGATGACAGTAAGCAAAGAAATAGTTACGTTATACATTGTACAAAATAGATTCACTCATACAATGAACGACAACGTACAATGAATAGTGCTGTCGTTACTTCTCAAAGGCAGTTAGCAGAGCAATAGTTGCGTTATACAACAGGCAAGTTAGGTGTACTCTACACAACGAACAACAGCATACAGATAAAAATACAGTCGAAATATAGCTATGTTGAGTCTTTTAGCAGAAACTTAGAGGGATAAGCCCTGATAGAGGCATTTCAAGCTAAACACAAACTACTTACAACAGGAGCGTTCTCCCAGTCAGGCACCAGCAGCAGCCGAAGCAAGAGTTAAAAAATGGCGCCCAGAGGGGAGGGAGAGAATTTAACACTTCCAGGCGGAAGTAGAGGGAGGGGGGAAGGAACAGGGAATAGAAGCTAGCAGGGACAGACCGGAAGGTCTATAGCCCTACAATGCGAAAGATAGGGGACATACGAGGGATCGAGCAGTCCAGGGGGAGGGGGAGGGAAGGAGATAAAGTAATAGTAAAGGTAGGAAGGTATAGGATGGAGATAACATGCACAGTATGCCTCGGCAGATAGAGGCTGGAAAAGCAGAGCAAGAAGAAGGTGGGAAGTAAGGTATGCAGTGTGTTAGGAAGGAGAATAGATAGATCAACAGAGTGAGGGAGAATAGATAGATTAACAGATGAAAGGCAAGTAACAGTGGGAGACAGGGGAGTAGAAGCCCAGGAGAGGATCGAGAGTCAATCAGTGGAGCATAGGATACAGAAGAGTAAGTAGTAGCAGGGTAAGCAAGGTTCCTGTATTTAAGAGGTAGAGGGGGCAAAAGTGTGGACTACAAATTCACCGATTACTTAATTTAATGAAGTCATCTGATCTAGTACATTTATTCCAAGCAGTTATTAATTTCTCACATACTGACTTGCTGATTTTTAATGTGAAAAAGTCACTTGTCAGTGTTGAATGATGAATGGATCATAATTTTATTTTGCCATTTTAACATTGCTGTAACCTAAGGAAATAAATGAATCTAGCTAAATATTTAGCCTGCTGCTGAGTAGAGAGCACTTCATTATTATGTACTGCCTGCATTTTTATCCACTTTTTGTTGTTACTATGTTATTTTCTTTTTAAGACTTGCATCATTTTGTACTGAACATGCCTCTCTGTTGAGACATATTTTCTTCTCAGTCATCTGTTACTAAGTGGATCAAATTACATTGTCGCATGCAACCTGCATTTTTGCTGATTTGCTGCAACTCTGTCATCACTGTTTTAACCCTGAGATTTATTTATTCTGAAGTCAATCAAGCCTCCCTCCCCCAGTATTGGCATACTGAATAGCTGGGATAAGAGAGGTGATGAAAGATTAGACTAATTTAAATCTTACTGTCTGAAGTAATTTCAAGCTCATTGGTGGTCTTTCCCAAGGATTCTGAGTGTTGGTTTATTATACCTCTCAACCTCTCAGTGCAAGAAATCTGGACAAAGCCAAAAATACTGGTGGGATGAAGTGCCAACATAGGGACAGATTTTAAATATTGCTTTTATAAAATTAGAAAGTTGCTAGAATGACATATTTTACATTATCATATATTTTCTGAAGTACGAAGCAGTAGTTGTTACTGTGAAAGTGCTCACAATAAGCTAGTACTGATTTTAATGTTTTGGATTGCCTTGTGCTGAATAGCTATGCATGTTTATAGCTGCTGTCATGGTTTGGTACACAGTTTTGTTTTTTGCTATAATCTGGTTTAAAAATGTGATATATTTTTTTCTTTCTTATTTCTGAAATATTTGTATACATTTTGTAAATGTTATTTTTGACTGCCTCTTTGTAATGTGTAGTATGTGTGCTTTCTGTGGCCTGAGAATGTGACTTTTTCTTCATAAAACAAAAAAGGAAAAAGCAGATGAAAGATATAGAAATGCAGGAAACTTCTAATTGAAATGTAAAATGTAACTTTCTGCGGTTTCTCAGTAAGGAATGTACTTGCTTGAATTAGGCACACAAGGGGTCAGAGTTTGAATGAAAAAGGGCTATAAAATGCAATTGCAGTATATTTCAAAGAGGCAGCTGGATAGAACTGAGAAGCAGAATATGAATTCATTACTTTGTAATGGTGGAAGAACTGTTTTTTAAAAAGTAATATAATTTGATGCTCCTTGATTTCTGCAGGAATAAAAATGATGAGTTGAGATGTATGAATTTTAAAGCTGCAAAACAAAGTAAGATAGTCTTGCTTGTTAGATTCCGGTGATGTTATCCATGAAGGAGTGGCGTTAGGTTCAGTATTTGATTAGTAAAAGGTAGCAACAGTATTTTATTTAGCTATAGGTCAGATTTCCTCTTTAAATGTTCTGTCTGTACAGTTGATGGTTGACTATTTCTATATTCTCTGAGCATTACCTCCACCTCTGCATATTTAATGTGCATTGGTACTGTTCTGACTTCTTTATTGTGTAATTAAAAATGTATATATTAATTTTGAAGATCCTGTGGCTGGCATGTATTTATTTATTTATGTATCATATATATATTATTATTATTTTCTGAGCAGATAGTATTTTTAGTAATGATCATTGAAAAGTTGGGGTAACTGCCTCCTTACCAGTGAAATTCTAATTTTATAACTTAAACTTGACTAAATCAAGAGTGTTAAGATAAATTGTATTTTTGGTTGCTAGAGATGGCAGTACTTTCATGACAATAACAAAGCTGGGAACTGTACAGTTCATCCAACCTTGCCTAAGAAGTATGTGTGTGTGTGTGTGTACATGCATGTGCATGTGCTTGTCTGAGTATGCTAAAATAATTTCTTTGAAAGGCAGTTATTGTGTTGTGGATAAGGGGCACTGCAAGATGCTGTGATTTATACATTAATGCAGGCAGTGATGATAAAGGTGCCTGCAATGTTGAAACTCAGTTCTCCAAGTGGTCACTGTATACATACAAACATACATGTATACAAATATTTCAGGTATGGTCGATAATGCCCCTCTAGCCTGCTAATGTACCAAACCAATCATTCCCACAAGTGTCAGAATTTGGTAAACAAATACAATTAAATCTATCAGTTAATTCAGTAATAAGTTAAATTAATTAAAATGAAAGTGGTAAAATTCTATTATATCAAAATATATGCCGGCATGTCAAAATCTCAAAAGCAATAGAGTAGAGCACCCACAATTCTCATTATCTTACTGTCTGCTAATGGATGTTAAGTAGAACAGGCAAAAATGTCTTCTCATTTGCAGTTTCTGATAAAACACAGACTCATCTTTATTGGTACTGCCCTTTTCTATTATAGCTCACACTGCAAGGTTTCTGATTAGAAGGAAACATTTAGAACAATACTGAATCTGTTCCCCCAAAAGCTTCCGTCGAATGACTTCACTGGTATATGACAGTATGACCTCCTTAAACTTAATGTAAGTAATAAACCCCAGAAATAAGATGAACCAAGTGATGGACTCCTTACTAAGTTTGATTCTGCTCACTTAGTGAATGTACATAGCCTGCTTTGTATTTAGATTATACTGATATAAAGATCCAAAGGCTACTTTGAACAGCTCCAGGACTAGACTATGCTGTCACAATGTACATATTCTGATGTGATCAGTTAATGCTGTCAAGTCTCATGTCTGATTTGTTACAGTGGGTATCTGGGCCAGGATATACTGCCACTCGTGTATATTACTCAATACAAGTATATGTGCTGACATAGCAAATTGTAGAACTGTACCCCAAACTTATGGATATCAGAGAATGAAAAAGGAAAAAAGTTAACTGAAGTAAGGCCAAAAGTAGCTTACAAACCTGCACTATGGTGTAGATGGGTAACATTCTAACTATGGCCCGGGTGATCCAGGTTGAATTAGTGACTCAGGTGTCTGAGGTACTGGCAGAGAGGGATGAGCATGCCCATCCGAGGGGGGGGGGTGCATCTAGGCATACCCTAAGAATAATGTTTTATCATAATATAATAAACTGCAAATATCAGAGAAACTGTTACCTCACTATCCCTCATATGAATTACTCATACAATTAAATAAAGTAATCAGTATCCATTGTTTACCATGAAAAGAAACTCTCTCTCTTTTGTGGTGTCTGTGACAATAGAAAATAACGCTGCAAACACACAAAGTCCACTAAACACAGCTTTACCGGTCCGGTAACCACCACCAAGGTATAATTCCAAACTCGAATTTATTAACGCCACAAAGGATGAAGACAACCAACGTTTTTGTCGATAATACGACTTCCTCAGACAAATTGATATACAAACTGAACTCCTTAAATACTCAGCCTCTCAATCAAACTTTGTATCAATTAAACTACACAGGTTTTAATATTTAATTGTATAATTGTTCTATTAGTAGCAATCGTTGATTGAGAGGCTGAGTATTTAAGGAGTTCAGTTTGTATATCAATTTGTCTGAGGAAGTCGTATTATCGACGAAAACGTAAGTTGTCTTCATCCTTTGTGGCGTTAATAAATTCGAGTTTGGAATTATACCTCATTGTGAGCTGTGTTCTACTTTGGTGGTGGTTACCGGACCGGTAAAGCTGTGTTTAGTGGACTTTGTCTGTGACAATAACTGGCTTAGTTTCTGATGTCACTCCAGGGGAATTGAGTTTCTGTCTGCATGGGTGTACATGGTTAACAGACCATGTAACTTTGCCAAGGATGGTCAGAACCTGTCCCCCCTGGGCTTTCTGATATTGGCTAAAACTTTATCCACCCCTTTTAAGCAATATCAAAATAATAAAACTAACAAAATCGTAAAAAAAAAAAAAAAAAAAAAAAAAAATGTTGTGTTACTGCTCAGTGCTTCGAGCCTAAACAGAAAACTCCACACCCTACAGGCTGTCCTCACTCTGGAGAATGCAGACATCTGTGTAGTCACTGAGACTTGATTTAAAGTCACAGAAAGTACTCTAGCAGTGGACGGCATCAGTGCCCTCTACATATTTAGACAAACAGTAATATGCAGACAGTTTCTAAAGGTGAAGATGTCTCAATCTACTTTAGAACAAATACAACTCCAGGTTGGTTAAACAGGATGATGACACAGAATCCATCCACGTCCAAGACTCCATAGACAAGGTTCCTTACCATGTCCTGGCCTGCTCAGGTCACCTTCTATGACCCCTGAAACTCACAACTTTTACCTAGACCTACTAGATGTGCTCACCATCCAACCAAATGCCTCATTCATTGGATACTTTACCTGTCTATTGACTGGGAAACACAGACTGCCTCTAACTCACAGGTGCAATGTTTCCTGGACTTCAGCAACACAAAAACCCTGGACCAGATAGTATGTACTTCAACCAGAGGATCAAACATATTGGAACTAGTTCTCACCAACATGGGAGAGCATTACACCCCTCCCCCCCACCACCATGTCACATCCTCATTGGTGAGGCTGGACTAGAAAGCTGTTTCTCTCAAAATAAAAATCAGCCTGGAAAACCCAACTAAACCCACAACAGTCAAGTACTATTCTACAGCAAACTATATCCCATTAAGTGACTGTTTGCAAAAGTCATGGTTCCCCCAAACCCAGAGGACACAGCTACCTATGCAGAATTATTAACAGAAACCTTGTACAAACATGTAAATGTCTGCACTGAGACTGTCATATGTATCAGAAGAAAGCCCAGATCTGACACCAAAAACAAACCCCACTGGCGGAATCCTTACCATAACAGTGTATATAACAAAAGAAAAAATTCATTACCAAGATCAGAAAAAGCATCTCTCATAGAGACAATAGCTGTCTGATTTAACTAAACTAGAAACCTAGAGGTCTAATAAAGTCCAACAAGGCCAATTACAAGGTCAGGAAAGGCTCCCAAACTAATGAAAATCACGCCTTCTTCATCTGGGTCAGGAACCTTAAAGGTAACTCTCAGCAGTGTGCAGAATGGGCGGTAAATGGCGCAATCTTCAATGGCTGTGGGGTGGCATGGTGAAACTACTGGCTGATAAATGTATCTCTAATGTCACTCCTCCCACTCCCTCCCTACTACCCCCTGTGAAATCCCTGCAAGAGTATCCTCCCCACCTATCAACAGGGACCAGAACCTGGTGGCACTTGCTAAAGCCAAAAACACTCTGTTTCAATGGGCACTGACAATATCCTGTTTGCCTCTTAAGTAGCCTGAAATAAGACCTAGCAGAACCACTTGATGCAGTCTTCAGCTACAGCCTTAAAACAGGTTACATTCCAGGTGAATGAAGGGCCACAACAGTTATCCCTCTTTAAAAGGATGGACCATCAACTACCCAAGAGAACTACAGACCTATCAATCTCACAAGTCTGATGCACAAAGCCATATAATTAATTATGTAAATGATCAACAAGGACATTACCAACCTAAAGACACTAAGCCCATCCCAGTCTGGCTTTGTTAAAAGAAGGTTTTTCCTACTCAACATGGTAGACTTCTCTGAGAGGATCACCAAGGCTATGGATGAGGAGAAAATGGTGCATACTACCTACCTTTACCTGGCCAAGGCATTTAGTTCAATACCTAACTAAGATATTGTTGACAAACTCTCAAAACTGGGCATAGATCTCTATATTACTTGCTGGATTTATGGATGGCTCACAGATAAGACACAAGAAGATGGTATCAGTGGAACATCCTCTACCAGGAGACCAGTCACTAGTGGAGTACCACAGGGCTCCGTTTTAGGCATGCTCCTGTTTAGCATCTACTTCTCAAAAGTCAAGGCTATTATCAAAGGCCTCTGGCTTACCATGGTCACAGATGACTGTAATAGATTCCTGCCATCATAACAACATCCTACGATAGGGACTAACACAAACAAATGACTGGTGCTAAAGCCATAGATTAAAACTAAACATAAATAAATGCAATATAGTGCCCTTTGGGAAATTGTTAACCCAACTACTCTATTGATAAAACACCCTGAAGCTTTGACCCGATAGTTAGGGATCTGAGAACATATATAGACAGTGCAATCTGGCCTTTGACCAACTGGTAGCCAGGATAGTAAGAAAATTGTTCTATGCTGCCCAACTCATAAGCAAGGGTATGGCATCCAGGTCCAATGAAGTTATAGTACCACTCTACTCAGCACTTATCAGACCTATCTTTAGGTTCATTTCCCTGTTTGGCATGTACCTAACCATACACATGCATCAGTTGGAAAGCCCTCAGAGGTTTCTCATTAGGAGAATCCAGGGTATGAATACTACACAGACTGCCTTATGGTCCTATCTCTGTACTCCATCTCCTACAGGAGACTGACAGGTGATCTATGTTTAGCATACAAGGCACCCTCACATCTAGCTCTGATGGATCTCTTGCACATCCACAAAACAAACATCTTCAGAAACAATAACCCACAAATAATCCTTAGCTACCTCTTTACTAACATGTCCTGTCATATAGGGGTCCAAGGAACTCGGGGACAAAACTGGGTTGGGTTGCACAGGTAGGCTTGTAAACACCCTGGAGGTCGTTAGCCCAGTATAAACCTATAACCCTATGAATGTAATGGAAATAGCACTGGCTGGAATATTCTTTGTAGTACTATGAGAAACAAACAAGACTGATATCATTCCAGAATATGCTCCATTTGGATTTAAAGCCACATACTTCCAACGTGACACCATTACACATGCTAGAGACAAGGTAACCGTTTTTTGTTCCATGCTGGAAAGCCTGTTGTGTAATAATATTCAAGTTGAATAGCCACAAATATGGCAGATACAAACTATTTTTTTAGAAAAAATTGCAGCTATGCAATGTATGACCTTTTGTAACGTCTACCTTGTTAAAAACCAAACTGGCCTACTTTAGAACTAAAACATCCTGAACATGCCTGTGATGTCAAATAAATAGAAGACAGCAAGTAAATTCTTTGGGGCATCAAAACACTGTCTTCAGATTGAAGTACAGTGGCACTGATATTGATTCAAAATATAAAAATTGTCAGCAGCCAGGTACATTATTCTTTTTTTCAGCTGATGATGTCTATATGCCATAAAAAATAATACATATTTATATATCCCCCCAAAACACGCATGTGCACACACACTCACACATAGGGGTGTGGGTGTGTGAGTGTATCAATATTCACTTAGTCAGCACCTGGGTAATTGAATGTCTAAAGGCATATTAATTTGTAAAGAATGATCATTCAGTGCACTTGAACTACTGAATCTAGTATCACCCCACATTCCTGAAGCCATTCCCATTCTGTAGGCAAGTGTGGAATCTGCATGGTCTACACCTGTGGACTTGTTATAACTTCACAAGACTAAATGGCATATAATGTTACTTAGACCACCTAGTGACAAAGGCAAACTTACATTTATATAAAAGTAATAAAACCTTATCAGAAGGTATGTCGCATTTACAAATGTTATACATAATATATACTGTTACATATCATATAGTCAAAACAAAATTACATAAATTGTTCAATTCCTGCTTTGCCTTAGACCTCATTCCTTCAGAAAACATTTTTCTGAATGTATTATTTCCTCAATTTCCATTTTTTTTAATGTAATCTACTCATCCCCTATTCTAAACGGCCCACTTCATGTTCTTTTTTTAAACAAGAAACGTCTTTATTAACTTACCACTTACAACATGGGCAATCATACATTTATATAAGTGAAAACAAACTATATTGACATATTTCTAGTTGCAAACATTACACATCACTTATAATCTACCCAGTCACTGTCAGTCAGATTTTACAAAGGCCATTCAAAACGTACCTTCTTTTAAACCTCATTCCTCCTCCAGGATGTTATTCTGCCTGCATTGTTCCCATAATTCCCATTTTTTTCTATGTTTACTAGTACCTTTTCCTAAAAATCCCATTTCCATTTTTTTATCTCTGCTACTATGTTCACTACTTCTAATACGGTTAGTTTAGAATTTGATTTCCATTTTCTAGTAATTGCTTTTTTGGTAGCCACCATAACTAGACTAAACAAGGCTTTACTATGTCTAGATAATTCCAACTATATCATAGCTCAAAAAATCATTTCCTTAATGATACCAGTTTGCTCACCCAGTATGTCTGATACAGTAGTCTGCTAACTCATTACACTCCCAAAAAATTTGTTCCAATTTACCTCTTTCTTCCCCATCACACCTCCAACATTTGCTGTATACTTGAGGAATATTCTTTGGATCCTACTAGGGGTATAAAAATACCTGTGTAAACCCTTCCAAGCAAAGATATTAAATCTTCTAGACTTTGCTGCATATATGGTAGACAAGCATACGTCCTCCCACTGTTTCTTTGTGAATTGCTTATACAGTCTCTCTTCCTAATCCTTTCTAACCTCATCTGATTGATTCTTATAGTTATCATGGAATATTTTATATGATCTACTAATTATCCCTTTTTTAACGTCCCCTTCTGTTCTAGATTCTACTAAAAACTCTACCAGTGCTGATCTCTCAGTTAGGATCCCTCTGTTTCTTTCTCTCTGCCTATTACACCACCTCTTCTATATAAAACTTTCTCACTGACTGTCCCGGATACAAAAAAGAATACAACTCTTATTTTATATTTGGGTTGTAATGCGGTGTATAGTGTTTAAAATATTTAAAAAAAATTATTATATATATTAGAAGAGAAACAGTTACACATCTATCTCCCTGAATTTGTAAAGATAGAAAATTCTCTGCAATTGTGCAGGTTGTGGCAATATTTGCAGGAGTTAGCTAGAAGTCAGAAGGCGGCCTGGCTTTCTTAGTACAACTCACCAACTAAGAGTGTGTCATCTCCTTGTATCATTGGGGTCCTTGGTTCTTCCATTTTTTTACTGACACCTTGAAGCTTTTTTTATTCTTTCAAACATATATATCTCAGTTTTCTTACCTGACCTTCAGCTATTTTTATATTTTGCCTCTGTAAATACACTTTCCACAGTAAATATTATGCTTGGATTCATAGACAAGTACTGCATTCCTGAACAGCACTAATGTGAAAGGAACGTGATGTATTAAACAATGCAGGCAGGGGGGTGGTGCTTGCATGGCAAGAAAATGCTACATAATAAAGCAGAGCCACAGTGAGAATATGAAGAGCAGCAGTGAGGAAACATATAGCAGCAATAGTTATAGGATTATGTGAAAGACAGCATGGCTAAGGTTTGCTAGCATGTCAGAAGCATACTCTGTGAGGCGGCATATAGCTGCAGCCAGCCCCAGTAAGGGCAGTACTGCAGCCAACAGATAGACCAGCGTGAATAGGCATAGAAAAGTCACAACCCTGTTCATCATATAAATGGGTAGGTAACGGGGTAGATAGGAAAGTAGGAAAGGTAAACACAGAATTGTAACTTTAAAGCATGAATGGTGGGGGTGGTGGACATTTTTTTGAAGGGATAAAGACAATTTCTTTTTCATTTTCAAAAAAAAAAAAACCACTAGATGCAGAAGGTATTGATGGATGAATGTGGGATCGATAAAAGGAGAAGACCAGGAAGAGGATTTTTTAGAGACAGACAAGCATGGAATGCAGACACAGCCAGACAGGGGAGATTTACATACAGAAGGTGAGAATGACAGTAGATGTACTTATATAGAGAGTGAATACATGGTTATGAGGAGCATTGCACAACAAACAAGGAATTGGGGAATGACACATAGGGGGTGAGGCATACTGGGAAGGGGATATTGTAGATTCCAGGCATGGTTAGCTGTCAGGACAACTCTGAGAGAAATAAACACAGGCATCATTCACCTGAGTTGTCAAAGTTATGGGTTGTTAATCCTCTGAAAGCCTGATTGATGGGGTCTGTTCATCACACAAATCTATTAGTCATACCAAAAGGTGCACCGTTTAGCCAAAGTGGGCAGTCAGCTGCAGGTACACATCAATGACCAGCTTCCAAATCTCTCACCTGGAAAACACTAGAGACTTCTTCAGTCCATCTTCAGGAAAGGAGTTATCATCCCCAAGAGACACGATCCCTGAGGGCATTAGTGATCCCTCCAAGTCACATCTAGCAGGGGGTCCATTTTTTCCACTCTTGAAAGACAGAACTGTTGGGCAGTGGTAACCCAGTGCCAGATGTAGCAACTGCAACAGACCAAGGTAAGTGTGGCCTTAACTCATTTTCTTCCACAACTGGACTTGCACATCACTTGACAAGTACTCCAGCTAATAGAATGCATATTCCTTCTGCAAGGGGCCATCATAGTACTGCAAAAGGTGCTGTCTAAACATCCTCTGCAGGACAAACCTGGTTCCCAGTCCAGCACAGAAGTGTCCTGTTTTTATTGCTTTCAGAAGCAACCACAGCTACTTGGTAGGTCCAGTTAAGGAGCTTTGGTAATCCTGTGTGCATGAATGTGAATCACATGGCAAAGTCCGTAGCATAGCACTTTTATGCTAGTACATTTGTGACCTATGTAGACATATAGTGGCAAATTCTCTTCTCTTGTGCTACATGGTACTTGCATGGATCATGCTGATATGTATGAGTAGCATATTGCACACAGTACTGTTGACATGTTTGCACAACACTGAGTAAAATAATAGGATTAGACATATAACAATTTTAGTAAACACTCTCTGGATAAGAAGCTTTACATAGTAAGAAAGGAACCCTGCCTGCTAAAGTACCTGCTCCATTACTAAAAGCTCTGTGGTGGCTATAAAGAAGAGTGAGGTGCACATCTTGCTGTGTGTGTAATTGTGTCCCCCATAACACCTGCATGGCACGTCAGTGTCTAGTTATGTGTAATGGTGGATGCAAGCTGCAAACATGGAATACTGTGGGGATTACATTTCATATGGATTGGTGGTTCCAGAGTCAAGTGAACCATATATGTGGGAAGGGGGGAGGTAATAACTGGGCATAGCACTGATTGAGGTGGTTACCCAGGCCCATAGGAAGACATATAGTCATAATTATGTGCATGCCATAACATGGCTTATAAACATTGAGTGTCATTTTCATCCTCAGGTTTACATGCAGTGGTTTGGCCATCCAGATGGTTTAAGGCCTAGAAACATTTACTAGCCAGGATAATTAACTACATGCTCCTATTGGGCAAAGGTGCTACCAACAATGATTACCAAGACAGGGCTTTGCAGGGATTAGTTCAAGATATGAATGCTGTGGGTGGCCATTGGAGTTTACAACATGAAACTGAAAATACAAACAGGAGGTCCTCCACCAAGGTAAACTGCTCACACAAAGCACAAATCTAAGGAAAAAAAGCAGTTACCAAGTAATATGGAAATAATTTATTCTTCAGATAAATACGATGGCAGGTAAAAATCAAAATAAAATCCAAACACTGTATTATAAACGCTTTCAGGTGACTACCCTTCTTAAGACAGATGAAGATACAAACAAAAAGCATTTTGAATTATAATTAACCAATCAGTGTTCACTATTGGATCTGCCTTTTCTTTAAGGCTGGCTTAATAGAAATAACTTCATTGAGACCAGGCTGTCTATGTGCTCTCAAGAGAGACTACAATGACTTTGCTAAAGGGCAGATTTTTGTTTGGCCCAGGGAACAAGTATCATCAGTTTCTACGATGACACAAGGAGGAGCTGTAGAGACAAAGGGGAGAGGTTTACCACACAGGCAGCCCAGACGGGGGAGTGCTAGCATGGCTTCACGACATATTCACGTCAACAAACGAGTCTCATCATTTGAGAATGCTACTTACAGTGAAACTGTGCAGCAAGGGTCCACCAATACCACCTAATGGAGCTCTGATCAAAGACCGTCCTGTAGTTTCATTACAGAATTAGAGCCTCTGGGTAGTGTTACTCAAGGGATAAGCAGTAAATCTACAATAGAACCCAATGCGATGCAGGCGGCAATGAACATTGAACCTTGTTTGGAAATAGGAGCCAGGCCTAAGGTTCATCAGGCAACCAAAGGAACTGGTTGTTTTTTAGTCAGCCTTCCAGCACTGGTCAAAAAGAAAGGAGACAACATTTACAGCAAGATTCCAGGCTCAACAAGAAAATGCGGACTTCACAGTGACTGCTCATAGTATTGTTTTTAATTTATCTAAACATACTTTCTGGCGATGAATTGTTTATACTTGATAAGGAGTTAACGTTTGTATCTAGTGTTGAAAGTTGTTTTAGTGATGTTATTTTAGACCTTTTATTATTTCGCAGGATTTTGATGCTTAGGAATATGTTTGGTGATCAGGCTGTCTCTTTGGGCCACACTTCACTAAGGCATACTAGCACCTTTGTACTGATTTTTAATCACACTGTTAATAGTTTTATAAAGGTTTGTGAGCAGGATATTTTAAACTATCTAACTACTAGACATACAAGGAGCTTCTGTAATCTGTCAGAAGTGCAGCGGCAGGCATTGAAAGATCTGCAGAGTAATGAAGACATATTATCATCAAGGGTGCAGATAAGAAAGGAGCAGTGGTAGTCTTGGATAGAAAATACTACTCATAAGTTGTCAGAATTGTTGTCTGACACATTGACATATACCCACATTTCTCCCATCACCCTAAAAGGGATTATTTCTGAAGTTAGAACTGTCCTGAAGAGATTGCTAGCAGAAGGAATGATGGATATAGAGATATTTGATTTTCTATGGATTGAACATCTGGTGACACCGGTTTTTAAAGCTCTCCCGAAGATGCACAAAGACCCTATTAACCCCCCCCCCCCCCGAGACCCATTGTCTCAGGAAGGGGATGGATCACTAAAAATATGTCCATATGGTTAGAATGTTTGTTGAGACCATGTACAATAGAGTTTACAGGGATACTGAGAGATTCAGGACATTTTTTAACTACATTAAAGGAGACTGTAGAAGCGAAGGAAGCCAGGCAGTTTATAATGGTAACACTTGATATACAGAGTCTTTTTACTGTGATTAATAACAACTATGGCATAGATGCCATAGCACAGTTGCTTAAGGAATCAAGTATTATAGGGGAGGATAAGCTTAAATTGATGACAGAGATGTTGAGGATGGGCCTGGAATATAATTTTTGTATATGAAGGGTGTTGTTATAGGCAGACACAGGGGATAGCCATGGACACCCCCTGTGCAAACACCTATGCCAATTTAGTCCTAGTATTCTGGGAAAAGCAATATGTACTAGGGGAACAGAATATGTGGAAGGATAAGATGCATCTTTACATGCGATTCGTGGATGACATTTTTTTTGTTGTGGGGAATGAGGCAGAGCTGATTGAATTTGTCAACTATATGGGTACATCTGCCACGTTCTTGAATTTCTCTATGAAGTATTCAACTACAGAGATAGATTTTCTAGACATCAGATTGATACAAGATGCAAGGGGCTTTAATATGACACTTTTCAGAAAGAAATGCTGGAAAAATAGCTTGCTGGCATGAGACAGCATGCATCCTCAATTCACCTTCAACAATATTATTAAGGTTCATTTGGATAGGATTTCCAGGTTATGTACTGAAGAGCAAGATTTTGAGACAAAAATACATGAGTTACAAGATCATTTTGTGGATAGGGGTTATAATGAACTGCAAGGGTAGACTTTAGCCAGACAGAAGGTTCATAGGCAAAGTAAAATGCGACCATGGTTTAGTTCAGGTGGAGCTGATAGGAGTTTTTCCACCATAGGTAATTCATCAAATAGATGCCCCAGGCTCATGCTTGCCTATAGTAGCAATATACATGGCATCTGTGATATTATTAGAAATAATTGGAAAATACTTACTTCAGATGAGAAGTTGTCTACTACTGCAGGGGCTAGACCATCATTTGGTTTCAGGTGGAATAAGAAACTTAAGGAATTGTTTAGTAGAGAGGGTGGTAGAGTTTCTAGACAGATGACTATGAGAAAAGGGACAAGGCCATGTGGTTCTTGCAAGGCATGTAGTCATATCAGTTCTATGACCACATTCACCCCTCCCCACACAGGTAGGATTTATAATTTTGTAATGAATGCAAATTGTAGATCCACAAACGTGATATACCTAGCCACATGTCAGTTCTGCAGTAGTTATTATGTAGGCAAAACCAAATGCATGTTAAAAACTAGGATTTTGAATAATTTATCAGTTATTAGGCTCAATAATGAACATAATGCACTTTACAGACACATTCTAGCTGCTTCAGGACATGCATTTAAATTTCAGGTTATTAGCCTCATATCTCAAGGAAACAGAGGGGGCGATACTGTTAACAGAACAGAATGTGAAGAGGCTAAATGGATTATAGAATTGACAGCACATAGACAGCATGGTCTCAATGAAGTTATTCCTATTAAGCCAGCCTTAAAGAAAAGGCGAATTCAATACTGAACACTGATTACTTAATTATAATTTAAAATGCTTTTTGTTTGTATCTTCATCTGTCTGAAGAAGGGTAGTCACCCTAAAGCGCTTACAATACAGTGTTTGGATTTTATTTTGTTTTTTACCTGCCATCATATTTATCTGAAGAATAAATTATTTCCATATTACTTGGTAACTGCTTTTTGTCCTTGGATTTGAGGTTACAACATGAGGAGCAAAGTAATGTTACCAATGTAATATTCCATGTAAAGGAAAAGGTGCAAAGCAACATGGCAGAAAGATCCACCACAGGGTGTAAAAGAAAAATACAAAAGAGTCTTATTGAGGTCAGGGTGTTTATAGTGTCATTAGTTGGTCACCTAAGTGTCAGAAGGAGAAGTGTCAAGTTGGTTATGTCCATTATATAGACTGTACCACACTTACTACTCTAAAACCTAAGAGAGGGATTGACCAAGCTTAACATGCGAATCTACCTTTCCAGGCACTTTTAATCTGCAAGTGCAAGATCCTGTTCAACAAAGTATGTCTGAGTGTACTGTTTAGCACTCTTCCCATATGTACCAGTGTGCATACTGCAAGGAGATATGGAGGCATAAGTATGTGATTGGCAATGGTGTCATGTGCAGATGGGAGAGGGTTGAACTGAATAACATAAGGCTAATGTTAGAGTGACACATGGTTGGCATTGATGACAACATTCAAATGATATGATCATATAAAGCAGTGGCATTGTCTGCAAAATTAAAGGTGAGGAGTTACCCACATGCACTAGTACAGTTGCCCCTGTATAGGTACTGACATAGCATACAGCTTCAACAGAGCATGACAGGCATACTATACCCAAGTCCCAGAGTGGCCCCATGTATGTCCTCAGCCCACATCTGACATGTGCACCTTCTCTAAGGCAAGCATGCTTTTATCACAAGGGAAAGACACAGCAGGGTGCTACACAACCATGATTCAATTATTGCCCTTGATATGGGTAAGACATTCAAAATCAGATTGAATGCACATGTCAGGGACCCAGGGCAGTCAGCTGCTATGCACAGTATCATGGAGATGGTGAGTGAACTCTGCACTTTGGGAGAGTACATGAACCAAATGTACAGTGGCTTGGTGTAAAGGCACAGTGCGACAAGGGGCTGAGTATATTGTTCAAAAGTGCTTTTTCTCCATGGGTACTTCCCTTAGCCAAACTGTGAATGCCATTTGGTCTGCCTCTATAGAGCATGCATTAAATGTATGTGGATGGGTCTCGATGTGTTATGTTGGCAGGCCCAGCTATCTGATATCAGAGTACACAGATCAGTGGTGAGACACCATCTGTGTTTCTTTGAGCATATGACCTGGAATCCTTCATCACTGATGTCACACTTCATTGGGCTCAACACAGGGAAATCCACCTCTAGTTGAACCTGTATGTTCCTATAGTTGTACCCCGTTTTGCCATGCACCAGATCCAGCACTAATACCACAACACAACACAGTGCACACTGGCAACAGTCATAATGATGCAGTCCAACACCAGTAGTGGAAGATGTGATCCCTGACTCTGCATATTATCCAAGAGTATGTAACTACCATCTTCATCTCCTGCAACCCTACAATACATTATACTGATGCAATCACCTGTGACTGTGCCCCCAGCTGTGCAAGTCATGATGACTGTGCCTTCCTCATCCAGTTACTTATGTACATATGGTGAAATCTGATGTACAATGTGATCAATCCATACACGGCCTTAAACAGTCTGTATCTAGTAGTCATCCATCATTTAATTCTTTGTTCACTATTGTTATGTTCCCTCATTTTT